>NC_135806.1:128893271-129193271 GCF_964213995.1 Mustelus asterias | reverse complement strand
GCCCAAGACAGTAAGAAACTATGGAGAGTTGTGAATGTAGCCCAGTCAATCACACAAACCAGCCTCCCATCCATTGACTCTGTCTACACTTCCCGCTGCCTCGGCAAAGAAGCCAGCATAATTAAGGACCCTACGCATCCCGGACATTCTCTCTTCCACCTTCTTCCATCAGAAAAAAAATACAAAAGTCTGAGTTTTGATTTGATTCGATTTATCATTGTCAGATGTATTAACATACAGTGAAAAATATTGTTTCTTGCGTGCTATACAGACAAAACATACTGTTCATAGGGAAGGAAATGAGAGACTGCAGAACGTAGTGTTACCAACCGACTCAAGAACAGCTTCTTCCCTGCTGCCGTCGGACTTTTGAATGGACCTACCTTGCACTAAGTTGATCTTTCTCTACACCCTAGCTATGACTGTAACACCTTGGAGAATCCTTACTGGAAGATTGGAGGCTGAATGCCCTTGACTGCTGAAGTGTTCCCCGACAGGAAGAGAACACTCCTGTCTGGTGATTGTCGAGTGGTGTCCATTCATCCGTTGTCGTAGCGTCTGCATGGTCTCGCCAATGTACCATGCCTCGGGACATCCTTTCCTGCAGCGTATCAGGTAGGCAACGTTGGCCAAGTCGCATGAGTATGTACCGTGTACCTGGTAGATGGTGTTCTCACATGCCTCACGATTGGAGAATAGCCAATGTTGTTCCTTTTTAAAAAAAGTGTAGCAAAAATAATCCAGATAATTATAGGCCGGTGAGCCTTATGTCAGTGGTAGGTAAATTATTGGAGACAATTCTTCGAGACAGGATTTACTCCCACTTGGAAATAAGTGAACATATTAGCGAAAGGCAACATGGTTTTGTGAGGGGGAGGTCATGTCTCACTAATTTGATTGAGTTTTTCGAGGAAGTGACAAAGATGATTGATGAGGGTAGGGCAGTGGATGTTGTCTACATGGACTTCAGTAAAGCCTCTGACAAGGTCCCTTATGGCAGACTGGTACAGAAGGTGAAGTTGCATGGGATCAGAGGTGAACTGGCAAGATGGATACTGAACTGGCTCAGTCAAAGAAGACAGAGGGTAGCAGTGGAAGGGTGTGTTTCTAAATTGAGGGCTATGACATGTGGCATTCCTCAGGGATCAGTTCTGGGATCCTTGCTATTCGCAATATAAATGATTTGGAAGAAAATGTAACTGGTTTGATCAGTAGGTTTGCGGATGACAGAAAGATTGGTGGATTTGCGGATAGTGACGAGGATCATCAGAGAATAAAAAGGATATAGATTGGTTGGAGACTTGGGCGGAGAGATAGCAGATGGAGTTTAATCTGGACAAATGTGAGGTAATGCATTTTGGAAGGTCTAATAAAGATAGGAAATATACAGTAAATTGCAGAACCCTTAAGAGTATTGATAGGCAGAGAGATCTGGGTATACAGGTACACAGGTCACTGAAAGTGGCAACGCAGGTGAAGAAGGTCGTCAAGAAGGCATATGGAATGCTTGCCTTCATTGGCTGGGGCATTGAGTCTAAAAATTGTTGTCATGTTGCAACTTTATAGAACCTTAGTTAGGCCGCACTTGGAAGAAAGTATTCAATTCTGGTTGTCACACTACCAGAAGGATGTGGAGGCTTTGGAGAGGGCACGGAAAAGATTTACCAGGATGTTACCTGGTATGGAGGGCATTAGCTATGAGGAGAGGTTGGAAAAACTTGGTTTATTCTCACTGGAACAATGGAGGTTGAGGGGCAACCTGATGGAAGTCTACAAGATTATGAGGGGCCTGGACAGAGTGGATAGTCAGAAGCTTTTCCCCAGGATGGAAGAGTCAATTACTAAGGGGCATAGGTTTAACATGTTTAAAGGAGATGTACGAGGCAAGTGTTTTACACAGAGGATGGTGGGTGCCTGGAACTCGCTGCCAGGGGAGGTAGTGGAAGCAGATACAATCGTGAGATTTAAGGGGCGTCTGGACAAATACATGAATAGGATGGGAATAGAGGGATATGGTCTCCGGAAGGGTAGGGGGTTTTAGTTCAGTCGGGCAGCATGGTCAGTGCAGGCTTGCAGGGTTGAAGAGTCTGTTCCTGTGCTGTAATTTTCTTTATTCTTTGTGTGATGATGGTATCCGTGTCGATGATCCGGCACGTCTTGCAGAGGTTGCTGTGGCAGGGTTGTGTGGGGTCGTGGTCACTGTTCTCCTGAAGGCTGAGTAGTTTGCTGCGAACAATGTTCCGTTTGAGGTTGCGTGGTTGTTTGAAGGCAAGTCATGGGAGTGTGGAGATGGCCTTGGCGAAATGTTCGTCTTCATCAATGACATGTTGAAGGCTCCGAAGAAGATCGTAGCTTCTCCGCTCCGGGGAAGTACTGGACGATGAAGGGTACTCTGTCCATCGTGTCCCGTGTTTGTCTTCTGAAGAGATCAGTGCTGTTTTTCACTGTGGCACGTCAGAACTGTTGATCGATGAGTTGAGCACCATATCCTGTTCTTATAAGGGTGCCTTTCAATGTCTGTAGGTGTCTGTTGCGTTCCTCCTCATCTGAGCAGATCCTGTGTATACAGAGGGCCTGTCGTAGGGGATGACTTCTTTAACATGTTCAGGTTGGAATCTGGAGAAGTGGAACATCATGAGGTTATCCGTGGGCTTGTGGTACAGCGAAGTGCTGAGGTGAACGTCCTTGATGGAGATGCGTGTGTCCAAGAATGCAACCGACTCTGGAGAGTAGTCCATGGTGAGTCTGATGGTGGGATGGAACTTGTTGATGTCATCATATAGTTGTTTCAGTGATTGTTCACCATGAGTCCAAAGGAAGAAAATGACATCGATGTATCTAGTGTATAGCATCGGTTGAAGGTCCTGTGCGGTGAAGAGGTCTTTTTCGAATCTGTGCATGAAGATGTTGGCGGATTTCGGTGTGAGTTTGGTCTGCATGGCTGTTCCGTGTGTTTAGATGAAGAAGTTGAAGACATTGTGGTCAAGGATGAAGCGGATGAGTTGTAGAATTGCATCTGGAGATTGGCAGTTGTCGCTGTTGAGTACTGAGGCAGTTGCAGCAATGTCGTCATCACGGGATGCTGGTGTAGAGTGCTGAGACATCCATTGTGACAAGGAATATTCCTGGTTCAACTGCTCCATGTGTGCTGAGTTTCTGTAAGAAGGCCGTAATGTCGCGACAGAAGCTGGGGGTTCTTTGTACAATGGGTTTCAGGATGCCCTCGACATAGCCAGAGAGATTCTCACACAGGATCCCATTGCCTGATACGATAGGACGGCCTTGTGTATCTTTGGGAGGCAGTAGAAAATGCCAACACGGGATGAGAGCACGGAGGGTGCTCTGAAGGTCCAGATCAAAGGTCTTGATCAGTCTGTTGAGTTGGCGGGTGTGTTCTTTGGTCGGATCTGCGGGTAACTGTCTGTAGTGTTCCTCATTGCTCAGTTGTCGGTACACCTCTTGCAGTAATCCGTTCTGTTCAGTATGACGGTGGCCCTTCCTTTGTCTGCTGGTTTGATGACAATGTTGTGGTTGGTCTTGAAGGCGCGGATGGCGTTGCGTTGTGCTTGGGTGACGTTCGGGGCTATCTTGTGAGTGCGACTGATGAACCTGGCATTGATGCATCTCCTGATGGCTTGGGCATACATGTCGAGTCGAGGGCAGTGGCCTTCCAGAGGGGTCCAATTCGACTCTTTCCTCTTCGGTTGCTGCACCGCGGATCTCTCTGTCGGCTGTTCCGGTTCATTGGCTGTCTGGAAGTTCTCAGCCGAGGGCTCAATTTCAGCCCCACCACCAAAATGGACCCCATCAGTCTCGCAGCAGACACAGAGGAATTCATCAGGCGAATGAGGCTCCGGGAGTTCTTCCACAAACCCCAAGAGGCCAACAGTGAACACACTGAGGCAGCCAATGAACCGGAACAGCTAAATGGCTTCCTTCACACTATAGGGGATTCTATGCTTCTATGATTCCATCATCAATGACATCTTTGGTTCCTTCTTTGATTTAATTTGATTTATTATTGTCACATGTATTAACATACAGTGAAAAGTACTGTTTCTTGCATGCTATAGAGACAGAACATACCATTCATAGAGTACATAGGGGAGAAGGAAAGGAGAGGATGCAGAATGTGATGTTAGAGTCATAGCTAGGGTGGAAAGAAAGATCAACTTAATATAAGGTAGGTCCATTCAAAAGTCTGACAGCAGCAGAGAAGAAGCTGTGCTTGAGTCAGCTGGTACATGACCTCAGACTTTTGTATCATTTTCCCTTTGGAAGAAGGTGGAAGAGAGAATGTCCGGGGTGGATGGGGTCCTTAATTATGCTGGCTGCTTTGCCGAGGCAGAAGGAAGTGTAGACGGCGTCAATGGACGGGAAGCTGGTTTGCGTGATGGACTCGGCTTCATTCACAACCATTTGTAGCAGTCTGGACAGAGCAAGAGCCATCCCAAGCTGCGATACATCCAGAAAAGACACTATCTATGGTGCATCTGTAAAAGTTGGCAAGGCCACAACAGCCACAGTACAACACAAGACCAATTCATCCTGCAGTTTACCCAAAGAGAAAATGCTGGAAAATCTCAGCAGGTCTGGCAGCATCTGTAAGGAGAGAAAAGAGCTGACGTTTCGAGTCCAGATGACCCTTTGTCAAAGCTGTTTACCCATCCTTATTTGATGTCTTTTCTGAAGTTACATTTCATGTTGACATGTTTTCTATGAGACCTTCTCACTGCATTCACAAATAATAAATTATTTAATTTAACTTAAATAATTAATAATGAGATAATCAAATTATATTATCATATATATGCGATGAATAACGCTTGAGGTTAAAGTCACAATAGACTAAAGAATGACTTGATAACCATAGTCAAGCAATTTCAGCTAATTTATTAACATGAAGAAATTCTGTGCAAGTTTCTCAGTTGGAGCAGCTTTGTGTATACTAATATTGATTTTTATATGTTACTGCAATAAACCAAATAACCTGAAACAAATTAATTACAGAAAACAAATGTACTCTGTATATTTATTCCAGAGGCAAAATCAGGCTTTACTTTTCACAATGATATAGTTGTGTACATTGTACATTTCTGTTCTTGACTCCTGATGTTGCGATATTGTTATTACCCTGTGCTACATGAATCACTTGTGTTTATGTTGCACCATAACAATGTCCTCAGGCACTTTACAAGGGAGCTATGAAGCAACATTTTACACTGACATTTAAGGGAATATTAGGGTCGATGGTCATAATTCTGGTCTAAGATGGGGGTTGTAAGAAATGCCTTAGACAGGGAGAGGGATCTAGAGAAGGTGGGGGCTTACTAATACAGTGGGGGTGGGTGGCACGCACACCCCCATGGAAACCATGTCAGCACGGAGTGTACCCGTCACCAAATCACCCTCCCCACCGACTGGCAGATTAATGAAAACCAAGTGGGACTTCTGCCTCTCATTAGGCGGCACGGCGGCGCAGTGGTTAGCACTGCTGCTTCACAGCGCTAGGACCCGGGTTCGATTCCCGGCTTGGGTCACTGTCTGTGTGGAGTCTGTACGTTCTCCCTGTGTCTGTGTGGGTTTCCTCCGGGTGCTCCAGTTTCCTCCCACGTTCTGAGAGACGTGCTGGTTAGGTGCATTCACCTGAACAGGTGCCAGAATGTGGCGACGCGGGGAATTTCACAGTAACTTCATTGCAGTGTTAATGTAAGCCTTACTTGTGACTAATAAATAAACTTTTAAAACTTTAGGATGGGAGTCCTGCCCTCTGGAATTGCTGACCGATTGGTGTGGGCGGCGATTCTCTCAGTCCTGGCAGCAGTAGGAAAACATCTGTGACCGTTGCCTTGACCTGCTACTGAAGAAAGAACCCCAAGGTCTTGGATTCCCAGGGCAGGTACATCCAGGGTCTTGGGCTGGGTGAGCTTGGATAGGTTAAAGCAAGGGGCAGTCTGTGGGGGAAGGGCGGTTGGGTTTAAGGGAGGGAGTAGTTGGGATGGAAGGGAGGATTTCAACCTACACTGCCATGGGCAAAGGAAACCCCCAAAGAGCACACCTCCCCAGCTTTCTTCCTGCCATTTAAGCCCTTGAGTTAACAAATTGAGCCTCCTATTCCCAACACACTTTCCACCCCAAGTGTGTTTTTAATTCATGGGACATGGGCGTCGCTGGCTGGCCAACATTTATTGTCCATCCTTAGTTGACTGAGGGCATTTGAGAATCACCCACATTGTTGTGGCTCTGGAGTCACATGTAGACCAGGCCAGGTAAGGATGGCAGATTTCCTTCCATAAAGGACATTAGTGAACCAGATGGGTTTTCCCAACAATCAACAATGGTTTCATGGTCATCAGTAGATTCCAGATATTTTGTATTGAATTCAAATTCCACCAGCTGCCATGGCAGGATTTGAACCTGGGTCCTGAGTTTCTGGGTTAATACTCTAGAGATAATACCACTAGGCTATCACCTTCCCCATGAAACCACTCAATTGAATTGATAACTGTTGTATTCTAGAGGATAGGCTTGCAGACTAAGAAGGTACAAATAAACTAAAGTTTTATGAAAAAAACATTTACTGTTATGATGGACTGCCCATTTATCTGTGCAAATGGCCAATGACATTATCAATAGGTCACATGATTGGGCTCTTAAAGTGACCTTGTTCCAACCAGAAACACACCTGGATACACTACAAGCCGAAATGACACATTTAAGTACGGTGGCTCGCCTGGTGATTTTGGCAACTGCAAGCCACCATCTCCCTCTCCCCCACCCTCAGATTATCAGGGTGAGCATCGGGTGTGAGGGAAGATGGTGGGATGGGCGCCAACCCGATTTTTCATTAATCTTCCAGAGGAAACATTCCCACCGGGATGAAATAAAGTTTACCCCAGAGAGTCCAGGGAGGGAATTCCAAACTTTTGGACTTTGGCAGCTGAAGACTCGGCTGCCCTAATGATGAAGTAATAAAATTGGTGATGCTTAATAGGCCAGATGTGGATCCGCGCAGACATCTTTCAGGGTCGTAGGGCCCCAGGAGATTATAGGAAAATGGAGGGGAAATACCTCGGAGGAATTTGAAACTACGGATGAGAATTTTAAAATGAAGAGCTTGCTTAGCAAGTGCAAGTCAGCAGGCCCAGGGGGAAGGGGACTTTTTTTATTCATTCGTGAGACACGGGCTTCGCTGGCTGGCCAGCATTTATTGCTCATCCCTAGCTGCCATTGGAGGGCAGTTGAGAGTCAACACATTGCTGTGGCTCTGGAGTCACGTGTAGGCCAGGTAAGGACGCCAGATTTCCTTCTCTAAAGGACATTAGTGAACCAGGTGGGTTTTTACAACAATCGACAATGGCGTCATGGTCATCAGTAGACTCTTAATTCCAGATATTTTTTATTGAATTCAAATTCCAACATTTGCTGTAGTGGGATTCGAACCCAGTTCCCCAGAACATTAGCTGAGTTTCTGGATTAATAGTCTCGTGATAATACCACTAGGCCATCACTTCCCCTGTGTGTGAATTAAACCTCCACTCGGTGTGAATTAAAACTCAGTGTGGCAGAGTTTCGGATAATCTCGAGTTTGCAGAAGATAGAATGTGGGAGGGTGATCAGGAGGCCAAAGGCACCAAATAAATACCTTATTCTGTCCTTGGAAACCAAGAAAACATCAACAAATAAATATAGAAACAATGCAAACAATCGGGGGAAGGCAGTGGCATAGTGGTATTGTCAGTGGATTTGTAACCCAGAGACCCAGGGTTACACTCTTGGGACCCAAGGTTGAATCCCACCACGGCAGATTTGAATATAATAACAAAAATCTGGAATTAAAAGTGCAATGATGATCATGAAACCATCATCGATTGTCGTAAAAAAAACATCTGGTTCACTAATGTCCTTTAGGGAAGGAAATCTGCCGCCCTTACCTGGTCTGGTCTACATGTGACTCCAGAACCACAGAAATCTGGTTGACTCTTGAACGGCCACTGAAATGACCCAGCAAACCTCTAAGTTCACGGGCAATCAGGGATGGGCAATAAATGCTGGCCTGGCCAATGGCACTCTACGTCCCTTGAAAGAATTAAAAAATATGTAAAATGCAATGCAGATATAGTACAATAATAAGGAACCACTGAACAGTATGTAAGAATATAATGTAGCAAACAGCAGCAGCCAGAAAATAGTGTTTTGTGTATGTGTTTGTGTGTGCATGTGTGTGTGTGTCTGTGTGTCTGTAAGAGAGAGGGAGAAGGTGTGTGCAAGAGCACTGGATAAGTGACCTCATCAATGCTAACAGAAAAATCAAAAGACATCAAACCCTTCACTTTAATTCCTCATCAAAGAAATTTGCTGAACAGTATTAAATAAAGTTTATTTATTAGTGTCACAAGTAAGCTTACATTAACACTGCAATGAAGTTATTGTGAAAATCCCCTCGTCACCACACTCCAGCGTCTATTCGGGAGAATTTAGCATGGCCAACGCACCTAACCAGCATGTCGTTCAGACTGTGGGAGGAAACCAGAGCACCCAGAGGAAACCCATGCAGACACAGGCAGAATGTGCAGACTCCACACACCCAATGACCCAAGGACCCAAGCCTGGAATCGAACCCGGGTTCCTGGCGCTGTGAGGCAGCAGTGCTAACCACCATGCCACCGTGCCACCATAATGCCTAAATGCGTTTCTCTTGAATTTTCCTGCATTGAACAATCTAAATTATTTTAACATTTATTTGTACTCCTAACCCCTCATTGTGCTATGTGCCAGCTACTGAGTCAATATGTTAACCTATTCTGCCCATCATAAAAGAGCAAGTTACAGGGTGTGAGATCATAAGCTAATGCCCCTTTAATAACACATAATAATACAACTAACAGCATTGGAAAATGAGAGTTTTGAAAGTAATCAAACAGCTATTATTAACTGACAGAATTAATATCTGAGGTTACAAAGGCAGTTCAAGCATTTCATCATAATTGAGCATCAACTGAACTCCACTTATTGCACAGAGGTTTTATGTGTAATGTCCAGGATTGACATAAAAGCAGCAAGGTTAATGAAGACTGGACTCCACGTATAGCTAAATTACCAGATTTCAATACAAGCCTGATTTATATTCAGGCCTAGTTAGTTTTAGATTATTGCTGGTAAGTACGGTGCATTCACAATGGTTTCAGCAGCTTACATGAGCTCATCCTTCCTCAGTAGAGTTGCTTAATTCACTTCCCTCTGGGATGCTTGAGCTTATGCCTGGGATTTGAGCACAATGAACCTCCATCTGCTGTGATAGCTCTTCTTCTGACTTCCAAAGTCCGTTTCCTCAGAAGGTCTAGTATTTTGTTCTCTCAAACTGAACTCTTAAATACAAACGGCAGAATTTTCCCTTCTGCCCACCACAGGAATCGTAACAGGTGGGGGCGGACCATGCAAATGTCCGTTGACCTCGGGTGGGATTTTCCAGTCTTGGGGCGAGTAGGCCGGAAAATCCCCGCCCAGAAAAGATTTACTCGGATGCTACCAGGACTTGATGGTTTGAGTTATAAGGAGAGGCTGGGTAGACTGGGACTTTTTTCCCTGGAGTGAAGGAGGCTCAGGGGTGATTTTATAGAGGTCCATAAAATAGTGAGGGGCATAGATCAGCTAGATAGTCAACATCTTTTCCCAAAGGTAGGGAAGTCTAAAACTAGCGGACATAGGTTTATTGTGAAAGGGGAGAGATACAAAAGGATCCAGAGGGGCAATTTTTTCACACAGATGGTGGTGACTGTCTGGAACAAGCTGCCAGAGGCAGTAGTAGAGGTGGGTACAATTTTGTCTTTTAAGAAGCATTGAGACAGTGACATGGGTAAGATGGGTATGGAGGGATATGGACCAAATGCGGGCAATTGGAACTAACTTAGTGGTTAAAAAAAAAGGCCGGCATGGACAAGTTGGGCCGAAGGGTCTGTTTTCATGCTGTAAACCTCTATGACTCTATGGCTATAAGTCATCTTAGACATTGAAACATCCAACACTGGATAAGAAGATATTTCCTCCAATTAAATATTGGGAAGACTGAAGCCATTATTTTCAGTCCATGCTCTAAATGGTGTTTCCCTAGTTACTGACTCCTTGCAACAGTCTGATATTAAGCAAATCTGTTCGCAACCTTGATGTCACACTTGATCCCAAAATACTTCCAATCACACATTCATGCCATCACTCATATATCCTATTTCTATCTGTGTAACATCTAGTGATTTTTCTCATTTCAGTTCTCTGCACTTAGGGTGAAAAAGAGGAAGTTTGAGAGAATTGGATAGGACCAAATAGCTCGGTAAAGGGAGAAGTCCAGCCTTGGAATAGATGCCAACATTGACAAATTTCTGCCTATTGGAATAAGAGGGCAATAATAGTAGGAGACTTTAATTATTCCATTATCAATGGGTTTTAAACAACATAAGGGGCGTTGAGGTGGAAAATTCATGTACTGTGCCCAGGAAAATTTTTAGAAGTTTATTTATTAGTGACACAAGTAGGTTTACATTAACATTGACGGGGCGGCATGGTGGCACAGTGGTTAGCGCTGCTGCCTCACAGCGCCAGGGACCCCAGTTCGATTACCACCTTGAATCACTCTCTGTGTGGAGTCTGCACGTTTTCCCCATGTCTGCGCGGGTTTCCTCAGGGTGCTCTGGTTTCCTCTCACATTCCAAAGATGTGCAGGTTAGGTGGATTGGTCATGCTAAATTGTCCCTTAGTGTCAGGGGGATTATCAGGGTAAATGCCTGGGGATAGGGCCTTGGTGAGATTTTTGTTGGTGGAGGCTTAATGGGCCAAGTGACCTCCTTCAGCACTGTAGGCATTCTATGATTCTGTAATTCTATGATTAACACTGCAACAAAGTTATTGTGAAAATCCCCGAGTCGCCACACTCTGGCGCCTGTTCGGATACACTGGGCCCCATTTTACCATTTTGATTCAAAGCGCTGGGCAGACATGAAACTGGGAGTGTTTCAGATCCGACTTTTAGACCCGTTCTCAGGTGCCCCCTGCCTGAAAAAATATCAGTGATTCCGAATTGCGCTGCAGAAGCCTGTGGGTGGCGTTAAACGTGCCCGAAATCCTGCAGCCCTGATCAGCACTTGCGCAGAAAAAAAATAGATAGAATGCCGCTCCCCTGCCACAACGCTCCCAGGCCGGATAATGCCTTCCCATGGCCCCCACAGACATTGCCCCACCCCCACAACATTACTGACCCCTTTGTCCCCCCCCACCCAGACCAATCACAGGTCCCTCCTCCCTTCCCCCTCACTGACCACAGGCAGAGTGGCAGCAGATTCCCCCACGCCACCCCCACCAATCTCAAGCAGAGAGCCGTCGGACACTCGGCACTTACCTCCTCACTAACTGGAGCGCCGAATCGGACTTTTGTGGAGCACGTCTGTTTCGCGCCAAATCCGAATGGGCGAACGCGGTGGTAAAGGGGGAAGTGCTGGTAAGGTTGGTGCAAAAGGTTGGATCTCATGGGATAAAGGGGGAGGTGGCTAGATGGGTGGAGAACTGGCTTGGTCACAGAAGACAGAGGGTGGTAGTGGAAGGGTCTTTTTCCGGCTGAATGCCTGTGACTAGTGGTGTTCCGCAGGGCTCTGTATTGGGACCTCTGCTGTTTGTGATTTATATAAACAATCTGGAAGACGGTGTAACTAGGGTGATCAGTAAGTTTGCCGGCGACACGAAAATGGCTGGACTTGCAGATAATGAGGAACATTGTCAGAGGCTACAGAAGGATATAGATAGGCTGGAAATTTGGGCAAAGAAATGGCGGATGGAGTTCAATCCAGATAAATGCGAAGTGATGCATTTTGGTAGAACTAACGTAGTGGGGAGCAATATGATTAATGGCAGTACCATAAAGGGTGTAGATACGCAGAGGGACCTGGGTGTGCAAGTCCACAGATCCTTGAAGGTGACGTCACAGGTGGAGAAGGTAGTGAATAAGGCATATGGCATGCTTGCCTTTATAGGACGGGGCATAGAGTATAAAAGTTGGGGTCTGATGTTGCAGTTGTATAGAACGTTGTTTCAGCCGCATTTGGAATACTGCGTCCAGTTCTGGTCGCCACACTACCGGAAGGACGTGGAGGCTTTAGAGAGAGTGCAGAGGAGGTTTACCAGGATGTTGCCTGGTATGGAAGGGCTTAGTTATGAGGAGAGATTGGGTAAACTGGGGTTGTTCTCACTGGAAAGACGGAGGATGAGGGGTGACCTAATAGAGGTGTATAAAATTATGAAAGGCATAGATAGGGTGAACGGTGGGAAGCCTTTTCCCAGGTCGGTGGTGACGTTCACGAGGGGTCATAGGTTCAAGGTGAGCGGGGGGGAGGTTTAACACGGATATCAGAAGGACGTATTTTACACAGAGGGTGGTGGGGGCCTGGAATGCGCTGCCGGGCAAGGTGGTGGAGGCGGACACACTGGGAACGTTTAAGACTTATCTGGATCGTCACATGAATGGAGTGGGAATGGAGGGATACAAAAGAATGGTCTAGTTTGGACCAGGGAGCGACGCGGGCTTGGAGGGCCGAAGGGCCTGTTCCTGTGCTGTATTGTTCTTTGTTCTTGACTTGTGAGATGAAACCGGAGCACCTGAAGGAAACCCATGCAGACACGAGGAGAACGTATGGACTCTGCATAGACAGTGACCCAAGCCGGGCATCGAACTCAGGTCACTGGTGCTGTGAAGCAGCAGTGCTAACCAGTGTGCCACCGTGCCGCCCATTTTTAAAAACAATTTGTGACAAGCTCAACAAGGGAAGATGAAATTCTGGATTTAGTCTTGGGAAATGAAGATGGGCAAGTGGTTGAAGTGACTGTGGGTGACCATATCGGGGATAATGGCCAGAATTCGGTCATATTTAGTATTATTATGGAAAAGGACAGAGATAAGTCAGGAGTAAAAGTTTTAAACTGGGGGAAGGCAAATCTTACAAAACTGAGAAGTGAGGTGGACTGGACAAGACTGCTAAGGATAAATCAATGGCAAACCAGTGGGAAACACTAGTAAGTGAGACCCCCAAGGTAAAAGGCAGACATGTCCCCTCCAGAATTAAGAATGGCACTGCCAGATCTAGGCCCCACCCATGGCTGTCTAGAAAAATACAGGGGAAGATTAAACAGAAAAAGCAAGCTTATGATAGTTACAAAAGAACTCAAGACTGCAGATAGCCCGAGGAGTATAGAAAGTACAGGGATCAAGTTGAAAAAGAAATAAGGAAATCAAAGAGAGGGCATAAAAACATTAGCAAGCAAGATGAAAGAAAACCCAAGGATGTTTGGACCAGTGTATAAAGAGCAAAAGGATAGTTAAGAGAAAAGTGGGACCTATCAGACATGGAGAAGGGAACTTATCATAGAATCCCTACAATGCAGAAGGAGGCCATTTGGTCCATCGAGTCTGCACCGACCACAATCCCACCCAGGCCCAATCCCCATAATTGTACTTATGGACTGTGGGAGGAAACTCGGAGGAAGCTCACGCAGACACAGAGAGAATGTGCAAACTCCACACAGACAATGACCCAAGCTGGGAATCGAATCCATTGTCCCAGGCGCTGTGAGGCAGCAGTGTTAACCACTGTGCCGCCGTGCCGCCCATAAATGTGGATGTGTGAAGATGCAGAGGATATAGGAAGAGTTTTAAATAAATTTTTGGCCTCCATATTCACAAAGGAAAGGGATGATGAAGATATAATAATCCAAGAGGAGCAGTGTGAAATATTGGGTCAAATAATTATAATGAGAGAGGAAGTGGCAGAGGAATTAGAATCCTTGAAAGTGGAAAAGTTGCCAGGATTTTACTGGATTGTTGCGTCTGATGTTGAAGGAGGTCAGGAAGGAAATAGCAGATGCTCTGAGGATTATTTTCCAATCTTCACTGGACACAGGTGAGGGGGCCGGAGGACTGGCGGATTGCAAGTGTGGTTCCATCGTTTAAAAACGGTATGAAAGAAATGCCAAACACTTTTGACCAGTTAATCTTCGGTGGTGGGCAAATTGTTCAAATCATTCCTGAGAGATCAGATAAACTGTCACTTAGAAAGACATGGACTAAGGGATAATCAGCATGGCTTTGTTCAGGAAAGGCCATGCTTTACAAATTCTTTGAGGAAGTGACAAGGAGGATTGATGGGGGTAGTGCTGTGGATGTTGTCTACATGGATTTTAGTAAGGCTTTGGACAAGGTTCCCCCATGGCAGACTAGTCAAAAAAGTTAAAGCCCATGGGATACAGGGTAATGTGGTGAATTGGATCCAAAGATGGCTTAGTAACAGGAAACAAAGGATAATGGTTGATGGCTGCCCTGGCGAGTGGAAAGCTGTTTCAGGTGATGTTGTGCAGGGCTTGGTATTGGGACCCCCGCTATTTGTTTTATATATTAATGATTTGGACTTGAATGTGGGGGGCACGATTGGGAAATTTGCAGACAACACAAAAATTGGCTGTGTGGTGCATAGTGTAGAGGACAGCTGTAAGCTCCAAAATGATCGAGATAGGTTGGTGGAGTGGGCAGGAAAGTGGCAGATGGAGTTCAACCCTGATAAGTGTGAGGGAGGTCAAACACGAAAAGGGAATGCACTATAAATGGGATTATACAGAGAGGGGAGATGAAGTGAGAGATCTTGGTGTGTAAGTGCACAGATCCCTGAAGGTCACAGATAGGGTTGTAAAGAAGACATATGGAGTGCTTTCCTTCATTGGCAGAGTGTTGAAGGATCCTGTGTATGGTTTGCTTCATTTAATCATAGAAACCCTACAGCACAGAAAGAGGCCATTCGGCCCATCGAGTCTGCACCAACCACAATCCCACCCCGGCCCTACTCTCATATCCCTACGTATTTACCCATTAATCCCTCTAACTTATGCATCTCAGGACACTAAGGGCAATTTTTAGCATGGCCAATCAACCTAACCCGCACATCTTTGGACTGTGGGAGGAAACCCGGAGCACCCAGAGGAAACCCACGCAGACACGAGAAGAATGTGCAAACTCCACACAGACAGTGACCCAAGCTGTGAATCGAACCCAGGTCCCTGGAGCTGTGAAGCAGCAGTGCTAACCACTGTGCTACCTGCCACCCTTATGTAAAGACTTCAGTTTGAGATATTTCTGCCTATGTAACTAACTCTGCTAAGCTTAAAAAATTAACTTGACTGCATGTTAAAATTCAGAAGGCATGCTGGGTTAACTAGAAAATGACTGCATTTTCGAAAAGTACAAAGCAGGCAAAAACAGGTTTTTCATTAACAGCATCTGCCAGGCCTGTTTTTCCAAGTTGGAGACAGCGTTTCAATAACAAAGATAATGAATGCCAGATATTGTAGTTTCGGGCTCTGTGTTTGCAGTTCAGTTCAGCTTTGTTTTTGAGTTCTGTTTTGATCAGTACAGGACTGACAGAAGAAGCCGGTCTCTCTCTCTCTGTCCAGCTTATCTCTTTCTTTTTCACTTTTGCAATAAGTTAATTTTAAGTTCTGTTCAATAAAATAAATTCATTTCAACATCGCACCAGTCTATTCTAAGGAATGAATGGACCCTTCACAGTGGCATAGAATACAAACAAATACGGATATAATGATGAAACTGTATAAGACACTGGTGAGGTCACAACTGGAGTATTGTGTGCAGTTCTGGGCACCACTTAACAGGAAGGATGTAATTGTTCTGGAGAGAGTGTAGAGGAGATCTACTAGAATGTTGTCAGAGCTGGTAAATTTTAGCTATCAGGAGAACTCAGAGATGTTGGGGTTGTTTTCTTTGGAACAGAGAAGGCTGAGGGGTGACATGAGACTATTTCCTCGGGTGAATGGAGCGGTAACTAGGGGGCATAACTGTAGGGTTCATGGTGGGAGATATAGGAAGGGTGTCCGAAGTAGGTTTTTTACTCAGAGAGTGGTTGGGGTGTGGAATGGACTGCCTGCAGGGATAGTGGAGTCAGAAGCTTTAGGAACATTTAAGAAGCTATTGGATAGGCACATGGAGCACTTCGGGATGATAGGGAGGAAATAGCTTGATCTGGGTTTCAGACAAAGCTCGGCACAACATCGTGGGCCGAAGGGCCTGTTCTGTGCTGTACTGTTCTATGTTCTTTGATTGAGGTGTACAAAATTGTGAGGGGGAGGGAGACAGTAGGCAGGAGGAACCTGTTTCCCTTGGCAGAGAATTGAAAAACCAGGGGTCACGGATTCAATCTGAGTTGCAGAAGCATTAGAGGGGACATGAGGAAAAACTATTTTATGCAGAGGGTGGTGGGTGCCTGGAATTCACTGCTTGAGTTGGTGGTGGAGACAGAGACCCTAAACTCATTTAAAAAGTTCCTGGATCTGCATCTTAAATGCTGTAAGCTACAGGGCTATGGGCCATGTGCAGCAAGATGGGATTAGAAAGGACACCTGGGTGTCTTTGGGTCGGCATGGACAAGATGGGCCTAATGGCCCCTTCTATGTTGTATAATTTCTATGGTTCTATGATTCTATGGCATGTCTTTGTGTGGCTGGTGGCTTGTGGTGTGTGACCATCAGTGACACCTATACTGAGAACAGGAGGTCATATTGGGAGGAACATTCCATATACCTGAGCTATGACCTGTGAAGCCAGGCCCAGAGAAAAAGGAACTGCCTCCCAGACGATGGGAATGTTTAAACGTCCATCATAGTGAAAGCCACAATAAGCTGCACAAAGTCTGTTGGATTGGGTTTAAGCCAGAACCTCATATTGTTTAGAATCATTCTCGTATTTCATAGAATTATCAGAATCATAGAATCCCACAGTACAGAAGGAGGCCATTCAGTCCATCGAGTCTGTAATGACCACAATCCCACCCAGGTCCTATTCCCTTAACCCCACGTATTTAGCCTTCTAGTCCCCCAACACTAACAGGCAATTTAGCATGGCCAATCTACCTAACCCACACATCTTTGGACTGTGGGAGGAAACCCACGCAGGTACAGGGAGAATATGCAAACTCCACACAGACAGTGATCCAAGGCCGGAATTGTACCCTGATCCCTGGCGCTGTGAGGCAGCAGTGCTAACCACTGTGCCACCTTGCCAGGATGCTCAGTGTAACTGTTTAGTCATCATCCTTGTGTCTATTTTGTTCAAGTTTGTATAGTGAAGGTCCTCTTGGTGTTTCAGTTTAATCTTGATCAGATCCTTGGCATTGCTACATATCACATTCTTTAAGTCATTGTGGTCTATCAAACCAGATCGTGGTGGCACAGCGATTAGCACGGCTGCCTCACAGCACCTGGGACACAGATGCGATTCCCGGCTTGGATCACCGTCTGTGCGGAGTCTGCATGTTCTCCCCGTGTCTGCATGGGTTTCCTTTGGGTGCTCCAGTTTCCCCCCGCAGTCTGAAAGGTGTGCTGGCCATTGGTGCATTGGTCACAGCAAATTGCCCCTTAGTGCAGTCGAACAGGCGCCAGAGTGTGGCAACTAGGGGATTTTCACAGTAACTTCAGTCAGCCTACTTGTGACACTAATAAATAAACTTAAACTTAAAACACATAAACAGATCCTAACAAGTACTGGGTTTGCCCACAGTTTTCAATGACTGGGATCATAATGATATAAATGCAAGTTGTGGTCATTGGGACCACATTGACAACTTTGTGGCACAAATGGACAGTGGGTGTAAATGCATCATCACGCAATTCCTGACGGCTCTTTCCATTATTAATTCCAATGTCCATATTTACAATGGAAACCACTGGCATAAAGTTTACTGCACTGCTATTGCACCTTCCTGCCAGCAGAGGCTGCGAAGCACCCCCTCCAAGCAGAATGGCATAATCACAGCATGACAAGTTTACATAGACATGTGGACAACAGGATTTAGAGAAGAATTACAAAAATAAATATATAGCACATAGAAAAATGGGGATCTGAATCATATCTGTGCTCTTTGATTCAGAAACGTATATTCAACCTTGAATATTGTTGAAAATAGAGGTACATAGCCAAAACATTTCAGCTTACACTCATCAGGACAAACACAAGAATACCAAATTTCAAATGATCATAATTTATATTATAGGGTGCTGATTGATTGTCAAATCAACACTAATTGATTGAGGCATTGCCATGATGAAAGCAATGAGGAACCAGACATTCCCCAAGGAATTCCTCAGATAACACAAAAAAACCACAGGTTTGAACAATATTCTTTTTTTTATTCATTCATGGGACATGGGTGTCGCTGGTTGGCCAGCATTTATTGCCCATCCCTAGTTGCCCAAGAATCAACCACATCGCTGTGGCTCTGGAGTCACATGTAGGCCAGACCAGGCAAGGATGACAAATTTCCTTCTCTGAAGGGTATTAGTGAACCGGATGGGTTTTCCGAGAATCGAAAATGGTTTCATGGTCATCAGTAGATTCTTAACAGATATTTTTTATTGAATTCAAATTTCATCATCTGTTGTGGTGGGATTTGAACTCAGGATCCCAGAACATTCACTGAGTTTCTGGATTAAAAGTCGAGCGATAGTACCACTAGGCCGTCGCCTAGCTATTTTCAGAGAGTGGGTCCTTGCAAATGAATGTACGTTGCTTTTAGTAAGTGTAAATAAGACACATTACGAGCACAACTGATTATCTTAAATTGCTTGTTCCTATGGTTTTCAGTCTTTAGCCTTTTCTGAGTTGCCTGGGCACTTGTGGAGCCTTTAATTCCCTATTGCTTTCTCCATGGCAAAGTCTCGTCCAATCAGAGTTGATTTGCAAACCAATCAACACCCTTTTCTCCTGTAGTATAAATTGTTATGGTCACTTGAAACTTGGGACTGTTGTATTTGTTCTGATGAGTGCAAGATCAAAAGCTTTAACAATGGAGCAATATCTCAGCGTCCTGAGACTAATTAACATATAAAATTGATCTGCCCCTGCTGATAGCGCAGTATCTCACTCACTGTCAGAATGGGCCAGAATCCCAAAGATTAACAAGTCTCTGACATCCTCAGAAAGTTATACCTGATGTATGAATTAAACAGCTTCCATCTAAAACTTGAAAGCGTTGGTTTCCTGGTTTAAACTCTCAGATAACTTGCTGTGTGTTGCATGCACACTGCTTCAATCTAAGCCAGCTGACTGGAACAATAAATGAGTGTCAGCGAATATGGAAGTATCGTAAAAGGAACTACAGAATTACACAATGCAGAAGAGGCCCTTCAGCCCATTGAGTCTGCATTCACACATGTGAAACACCTGACCTCCCACCTAATCCCATCTGCCAGAACTTCGCCCATAGTTTTGAATGTTATGGTGTGCCAAGTGCTCATCCAGGTACTTTTAAAGCTTGTGAGGCATCCCGCCTGTACCACCCTCCCAGACAGGGCATTCCAGACTGTCACCACCCTCTGGGTAAAAAGGTATCTCACCCACAAAAGAGTAGGCCAGAATCCTTAAGATGAACAAGTCTCTGCAATGTTGCGGCATGGTGGCACAGTGGTTAGCACTGCTACCTCACAGCTCCAGGGACCTGGGTTCAATTCCGGACTCGAGTGACTGCCTGTGTGGAGTTTGCAAATTCTCACCGTGTCTGCATGGGTTTCCTCTGGGTGCTTCGGTTTCCTCCCACAGTTCAAAGATGTGCAGGTTAGATTGATAGGTCATGCTAAATTGACCCAAGTGTCAGGGGGATTAGCAGGGTAAATATATGGGGTTACGGGAATAGGGCTTGAGTGAGATTGTGGTCAGTGCAGACTTGATGGGCCGAATGGCCTCCTTCTGCACTGTAGGGATTCTATGGATTCTAAAATCCCCTAGGATGGATATGGGTTTTTTTTCTTCTTGTCGGGGAGATCAGAAATAGGGAACACAATTTAAGACTAAGAGATCTCCCCTTTAAGATGGGGATGAGGAGAATTTTTTTGTCTCAGTGGGTCGTTATTACATGGAAGTGTCTACCCAGAAAACAGTCACAGAACATAGTCAAGGTTGCGTTAAATTGATTTTTGGCAGATGAGGGGGTCAAGGGTTATGGGGGGGCAGACAAGAACCACAACCAGGTCAGCCATGATCACATCGAATGGTAGAGTAGGGTCAAATGGCCAAATGGCCTACTCCTGCTCTTAAGCCTTATGTTCCGGTGTTTCAATGTTCCTGTGGTTGTGGATCCATGATTGAACACATTTAAGGCTGGGATAGGCAGACCTTTGGCTCTCAGGGAATTAGGGTTCATGAGGAATGGGTGGGAAAATGGAGTTGAAACCCAAGATCAGCCATGATCACACTGAATGGCAGAGTAGGTTGTGTGGTCCATACCTGTTCATATTCTTATGTTGTTGTGTTCCTATGTTCCTCAGTATGGTCAGCGGGTCGACTGCAACAATGATTACAACAACAACAATGGCGATATTAGCTTTTAAGAGCAATTGGACACTGAGAGTTAAGCATGCGGGGAATTTTGGTTGAGTTATAGCTAAACACAGCTGCAGTCATAAAGCTGCTGCAAGCCACTACAGTTTGCCTATCGCCGCAACATGTCCACAGCAGACGCCATCTTCCGGGCCCTGCACTCAACCTTGGAACACCTAGATAACAAAGACACCTATGTCAGACTCCTATTTATTGACTACAGCTCAGCCTTCAACCCATTATTCCTACAAATCACATCTCCAAACTCCATGGCCTGGGGCTCGGCTCCTCCCTCTGCGACCGGATCCTGAACTTCCACAGACCACAATCAGTAAGGATAGGCAACAACACCTCCTCCACGATCATCCTCAACACCGGTGCCCCCCAAGGCTGTGTTCTCAGCCCCCTACTATACTCCTTATACACCTATGACTGTGTGGCCAAATTCCCCTCCAATTCGATTTTCAAGCTCGCTGATGACACCACCGCAGTGTGCCAGATCTCAAACAATGACGAGACAGAGTACAGGAATGAGATAGAGAATCTGGTGAACTGATGCGACGACAGTAGTCTCTCCCTCAATGTCAACTAAATGAAGCAGATATTCATCGACTTCAGGAAGCATAGTGGAGGACATGCCCCTGTCTACATCAATGGGGATGAAGTAGAAATGCTCAAGAGTTTCAAGTTTTTAGGTGTCCAGGTCACCAACAACCTGTCCTGGTTCCCCCCATGCCGACACTATAGATAAGAATACCCACCAATGCCTCTGCTTTCTCAGAAGACTAAGAAAATTTGGCAAGTCAGCTACGACTCTCACCAACTTTTACAGATGCACCATAGGAAGCATTCTTTCTGGTTGTATCACAGCTTGGTGTGGCTCCTGCTGTGCCCAAGACCACAAGGAACTACAAAAGATCATGAATGAAGCCCAATCCATCACTCAAACTAGCCTCCCATCCATTGACACTGTCTATACTTCCTGCTGCATTGGGACAGCACATGGCACGGTGGTTAGCACTACTGCCTCACAGCATTAGGGAGCCAGGTTCAATTCCCAGCTTGGGATACTGTCTACACTTCCTGCTGCCTCAGAAAAGCAGCCAGCATAATTAAGGACCTTTCCCACCCGGACAGACTCCACATTCTTCCATCGGGAAAAAGATATAAAAGACCGAGGACGTGTACCAACTGACTCAAGAACAGCTTCTTTCATGCTGCCATCAGACCTTTGAATGAACCTACCTCACACTGAGTTGATCTTTCTCTACACCCTAGCTATGACTGTAACACTACATTCTGCACTCTCCCCTTTCCTCCTCAATGAACTGCATGCTTTGTCTGTATAGCGCACAAGAAACAATATTTTTCACTGTGTATTAATACATGTGACAATAATAAATCAAATCAAATCAAATCAAAATGAAGGAACATCTTCAGAGAATCATAGAATCATAGAATCCTACAGTGCAGAAGGAGGCCATTCGGCCCATTGAGTCTGCACCGACCACAATCCCACCCAGGCCCTATCCCCACAACCCCCAGCATTTACCCTAGCTAGCCCCCCTGACACGAAGGGGCAATTTAGCCTGGCCAATCCACCTAACCCCCATATCTTTGGACTGTGGGAGGAAACCGGAGCACCTGGAGGAAACCCATGCAGACACAGGGAGAGCTTGCAAGCTCCACACAGACAGTGATCCAAGCTGGGAATCGAGGCCAGGTCCCTGGTGCTGTGAGGCAGCAGTGATAACCATTGTGCCACCATGCTGCCCATAAAAACCACGAGGATGAATCTACAATGGGAACGAACTTCGCCATTTTGTTCTGAAGCGAGTAGTATCCATTTTCAGTTAAAGAATTAAAGTTAAGAATTGAATCGTAAGAGTAAAAGTGTTGCAACTGTCGTAAGTTTGAGTTTTGTATCTGAATTGTTAAATAAATGAAAGTTCGTTGAAGTGAATCTGAGTCGATTCCTGTCCTATACTAAACTGAGTACCTGGAAAGAGATTTAAGTTTAAATCTGGATTACATCAGTATGGTCACAGCCAGCTGCTTCAGCGCAAACCAATCTTGCAGGGGGAGATTCAAACAGATGTTGGACCCTTCACTCTTACAGATAAAGGGCTTATGCCTGTTTCAGGTATAGGCACAGCAGTCTTGTCTTGTATCCTTCTGCAATATGATGAGAAACATACTTGTTACCTGAAATGTGTGCATGCTTACTGCCCATTCTCATTCAATGGTTCACCTGTTCTGTGTTTTATAATGAGAGCCCAATAACTGATCTATACTCACTGTGCTTGATTAGTTCAGTAAGAAGTCTCACAACACCAGGTTAAAGCCCAACAGGTTTATTTGGTATCACAAGCCACAAGCTTTCGGAGCACTGCCCCTTCATCAGGTGAATTATTAGTTAACTTGATTAGTTAAATTATTAGTTAACTTGATTAGTTAAACATGGGTGTGGACTCAGAGCAAAGTAAACAAATGGTAGTCAGAGCTGACGCATGGAATAGACTTTTTAGAGTGTAAATAATATCTTACACATAGAGAAACAAGTGTCACCTCTACATAGTTCTGAGATATAAAATATGTAACACCCATCAAGTTGAGGATGTGGTTAGGCTTCTGAGTGACTTTAAAAACACATGCACTGCATTGGAGAATTTGTTTCTGCTTGCATGCTGATATCGGGGGTGCTTCTCCGAGCAAAAGCAGCGCAGTGGGCCGGGAGACTCAAGAGGAAACTGTTTACCAGGCTCCCCGCTGGGCGCCACAGCTTCCGCGAGTCCCTGTATAATTTATTTAAATTAAGATTTGCATCCTATTAGTGGACCAGGACTGAGTCTCCAGGCCCGTTAGCCTCCCCCCACCACCAAGAATGTTTCACTCCAGCGGGGTTTACAACAATTCCCTACTTGCAGGGAGCTGGTGGCCTGACCCCGCTGGAGTGAAGGGAGAACATGGAGGCCTACCAGGAGATTGGGGGTACAGGTGGGAGGAGATCGAGGTGGACTGGGGGCGTGCGGGTGGTCGAGGCTGGTCCGGACATGTCCATGAGGCCAGCGATTGGGTGGTGGGGTTGTCGGAGGGGTTGCACTGTGGGACCGTGGGACTAGCCAGCGATCGGGAGGCCGGCAGTACAGGGCTGCTGCGCATGTCCGAATCTTGGTGCTGACAGATCGGCACATGCTCAGTGGCCCATTCAGTGCTATGCTGCCGGCCTCTCCAGCGGGAATAGGCCCTGCCCACTGATTTTCGCACAATTCATGCCAGTGCACTCTGCCGTGCACAGAGTGTGGGAGATTCATTTGAAATTCCCGCTGAAAAAAACAGCGGGATTTACTCCAGTTTTTACGCGAATTTGACACTTAGATTTCTTTTGGGAGAATTGCCCCCAACATTTTACACCTAAATTAAATTAAATCTGCTGCGATCTAATGTGTTTCACTGCAATGGTGTACTCCACAGAATATGGTAAGAAGCCTCACAACACCAGGTTAAAGTCCAACAGGTTTATTTGGGCTCACGAGCTTTCGGAGCACTACTCCTTCATCAGGTGAGTCCAACGACTCCATCTCACACCATGGCTTCCACAGAATATGTCACAGATGTTTGTGTGGGTATATGGCTTCAAAGTACCTCTGGATCATTCTTTCTCATAATCTACTAATGAGGCTGGAATTCTCCATAACACAATTCAAAACTCTGGTCGAAGGTTATGTACAAGTCACTGAAATGTGTTACATGTGTAGAATGTTTGGTTAAATTAACATGATAGATATTACCCCCATGTCTGTACAATAAATGTTTTGCTCTTAAAACATGACATATTTCAAAAGAGCTCATTCATATTTAATATCGAGGAATTAGGACTGTTTATCCTCATAAATGTCTTCATATCAGTGTCTATTGCTCCAGTTTAGCCTCTGTAAAAGTACAATGGCATGACACTACCACACAGAGAAGGTGAAATACTATACAGAACTACAGGTCATTATAGAAAGGTAAAATACCGCAGGTGCTGAAAATCTGAAATTTAAAATATCTGGCAATATTCAGCAGGTTAGTCAGCATCTGTGGGGAGAGAAACAGATTTAATGGCTGGAACTTTCCATTCATGCTGATGACTGATTTATGCTCACTGTGCTTGATTAGTTGAACCTGGGTGCGGACTCAGAGCAAAGCAAACAAATGGAAGCCAGAGTTGGAGGGTGGAATAGGCATTCTATAGACGTTTTATAGTGCTGTAAATAATATATTACACACATAGAAATTCACACTGGCAGGAATCTTCCGGTCCCGCTGATTGCGCACCTCCATAGAAAACATTCTTTGTGGTTGTATCACACCTCGATATGGCTCCTGTCCTGCCCAGGACCGCAAGAATTTACAAAAGGTTGTAAATGTCGCCCAATCCATCACGCAAACCAGCCTCCCATTCATTGACACTGTCTATGCTTCCTGTTGCTTCAGAAAAGCAGCCACCATAATTAAGGACCCCACACACCTTGGACATTCTCTCTTCCACCTTCTTCCGTTGGGAAAAAGATACAAAAGTCTGAGGTCACGTACCAGCCGACTCAAGAACAGCTTCTTCCCTGCTGACACCAGATTTTTGAATGGACCTACCTTGCATTAAGTTGATCTTTCTCTACACCCTAGCTATGACTGCAACACTACATTCTGCACCCTCTCCTTTCCTTCTCTATGTATGGTATGCTTTGTCTGTAGAGCGCACAAGAAACAATACTATTCACTGTATGCTAATACAAATGACAATAATAAATCAAATCGAATCAGAAAAGGTTTCCCAGTGGCGAGGGGCTCATTCAACAGGAACCCCCATTGACAATGAGAGGGCCAGAAGACTCTGCTACCGGCCAATGGCGGGCCACCTCCTGCTGCCGCAAAACACCCAGCGGGTTGCTTGGTAAATCCCGCCCAATGTTTCAGGTGAATGACTTTTTGCCAGAACTATACATTTTCCAAATCCCTCACTGGGAGGAGGTGGGGGTGGTGGGGGTTGTGGTGGGGGAGGCGATGGTTGTGGGGGGGAGCGGGTGGGGGGGTGGGGTTGGGGTCGGGTGATGGTGCCGTGACCTGGAACGTACTCAGGCTCCTCAGCAAGGCGAGACTGCCCATAATCCCAGCAGTGGCCACTGCCTCCAACCAATGCTACAGAGGTGGCAGACTTCTTCCTCAGAAAGGCGTGGGAGTTTTGCCTTCAAAGAATGAATGCGGTTCTGAGTGCTTAACTGCTATGGGGTAGATGTCTGGGTTGTGAGTTGCAGTTCCCCCGTTTTGACGTGGGCACCACAGCACCCCATCAAATCCAGCCTCATATGTTTCAAAAGGAGAACTGCAGATGAGAAAAGTTGATTCTTTGATATTGAGCCATTGCTGCTGGTTTCAGCGAGAGAAATATATGACAATGCAACTGGAGAAGGATGGGTTGTGTTGAAGGAAACCATGTTGTGAACTGTGCTGTCAGATTTTGCAGCTCATCACACAGCCTGAGCTATACAGTAATACGAATAGATTTGAATGTTCTATTTTTGTGATTTTCCTCCAGAATTTTCCTGCACAGATGGTTTCAGACGCAGCGCTGGAGGTGTACTGTTCAGTATGGAAATGTTCAGAAACAAGGATAAACGTAGTCAATTCTCTGACTTATTCCTGCTTTAATAACCTCTTAAAGAAGTAGTTACTCCAATATTCACAAGCATCCTAATGCAAAAGGAAGACATGGAAAGTCCAAACAGTGGCTTGGTAAAATCAAATCAAAGGAGCTATCTAGTCAACCGAAAAGAATTGGTCGAGAGCTTCAGGTTTTTAGGTGTCCAGATCACCAACAACCTGTTCTGGTCCCCCCACGCGGACACTATAGTTAAGAAAGCCCACCAACACCTCTACTTTCTCAGAAGACTAAGGAAATTTGGCATGTCCGCTACAACACTCACCAACTTTTACAGATGCACCATAGAAAGCATTATTTCTGGTTGTATCACAGCTTGGTATGGCTCCGTCTCTGTCCAAGACCGCAAGAAACAACAAAGGGTTGTGAACGAAGCCCCGTCCACCACTCAAACTAGCCTCCCATCCATTGACTCTGTCTACACTTCCCACTGACTAGTAAAGCAGCAGCATAATCAAGGACCCTACACACCCCAGACATAGTCTCTTCCACCTTCTTCCATCGAGAAACAGATACAAAAGTCTGAGGACATGTACCAACTGACATAGAATCATAGAAACGAGACTCAAGAACAGCTTCTTCCCTGCTGCCGTCAGACTTTTGAATGGACCTACCTTGCATTAAGTTGATCTTTCTCTACACCCTAGCTATGACTGTAACACTACATTCTGCACTCTCTACTTCCTTTCTCTATGAACGGTATGTTTTGTCTGTATAGCGCGTAAGAAACAATACTTTTCACTGAATGACAATTCATGTGTCAATAATAAACCAAATCAAATCAAAATGAAGTGTAGCAAATTGCTGTAACCTGGCTCTGAGCCAATTACCAAGACTTTGCCAGAGAACAGCATGACTTAGATAGACACTTAGATAGCTTCTGGTAAATATAACGGCTGTTCTGGTGATTTTAGCTTCATTGCTTTTAAACACACAATAGCGAACCAATGTGGATGGTGTCCAAGCTGATCATAGAACATAGAACAGTACAGCACAGGAAGAGCCCCTTTGGCCCTCGATGTTGTGCCAAACATGACACCAAATAAAACTAATCCCTTCTGTCTGCCCTTAGTCCATATCCCTCTATTCCTTGCATATTTGTGTGCTTATCTAAAAGCCCCTATCTGCCTGCACCATTACCCCTGGCAGCGCGTTCCAGACACCCCCCCCCCCCCCCACTCTCTGTGTAAAAAACTTGCCCCTCACATCCCCTTTGAACTTTCCCCCTCTCACCTTAAGTGCATGCCCCCTAGTATTAGACATTTTATCTCGTGGAAAAAGACACTCCGGATTCGGGGATGTGAACTCGACTCCCTTTCAATCGGCTGAGGGCAACGGAGGCCATCGCCCTGTCCTTCGGAATGACCTTCTCCTATCTCTTCGGACTGACTGACCCATGTTGAACTGCTCTTCACATGGAATCCTTCCGATCCTTCATATCTGCCTGTGGATCTTTACATCGGATTAACAACTCTCATTTCTGTAGCGTCTTTAATGCAATAAAGCTCTACAGAAGCGTTATCAGGTAAAATTTGACACTGAGCCACATATTAGGACAGATGTTCAAGAACTTTGTCAGAGAGGCAGGTTTTAAGGGGAGATTTAAAGGTGGGGATTTATTAATATATTTATTTGTTTATTTATTAGTGTCGCAAGTAAGCTTGCAATGAAGTTACTGTGAAAATCCCCTAGTCGGAAGGGTTTGGGGAGGGAACTCTCTTCATAAATAGCAAATGGTTTAATTAAAAAGAAATTGGCAATGAAGCTTTAGAACACTGTTGAGTATATTTGGAAAAGTGGACTGGAGGTTTCCAGAAAGAGTCCTTTACGAAAATCAATAATTAAAACATTAGTACTGCAGTGAAGTGGCTGGTGCAGCAACGCTAAATCAACAGCGTGTTTCCTGGAAATACACAACAAATGTTGGAAATATTCAGCAGGTCAGGCAGTATCTCCGGACTGAGAAACAGAGTTAATAGGCGGGGATCTCCAGCCACACGCGCCCCAAGACTGGAAATTCCCACCAAGCCCAATGGACCTGTAAATGTTCCACCGAATTTTCTGTCTCGCCCGTTGCGATTCCCGCGGTAGGTGAGACGGGCAAATTTCAGCCAATGTTTCAGGTCAATGACCCTTCCTTAGAAATATTTATTTCCTGGCTTGGGTCTTGACCTCACTTTGGGTGCTGGCGGCACTCTTTCATGGAGACACACAAGACATGAGGCTTCTGATTGAATTCTGACTTTCGTCCTGGCTTCTGCACATCCCTGATTTTCATTTCGTGTCTATTTGTGGCTGTGCCTTCAGCTGTCTCGGTCCTAAACTTTGGAATTCCCTCCACAAACCTCTCTACATAACTGGTTCTGTAGAAGGGTCATATGGTCTTGAAACACCATCTCCATTTCATTCTCCACAGATGCTGCCAGACCTGCTGAGTCTATCCTGTATTCTCTGTTTTTATGTCAGATTTCTAGCAGTATTTTGCTTTTAGCATCTCCATCACTACCCTTTCCTCCTTTCAGACAGAATCACAGAATCCCTACAGTTCAGAAAGAGGCCATCCAGCCCTTCGAATCTGCACTGACAACAGTCCCACTCAAGCCCTATCCCAGTAACCCCATGTATTTACCCTACTAATCTTCCTGACACTAAGGGGCAACTTAGCACAGCCAATCCACCTAACCTGCACATGTTTGAAGTGTGGGAGGAAACCGGAGCACCCAGAGGAAACTCACACAGACATGGGGAGGATATGCAAACTCCACACAGTCACCCGAGGCTGGATTTGAACCCGTGTCCCTAACGTTGTGAGGCAGCAGTGCTAACCACTGTGCCATCGTGCTACACATTAAGATGCTCCTTAAAACCAAACCATTTAATCAAGTTTTTGGTCACCTGTCCCAATATCACATTTTTTTGGATAATCCCTCTCAATATTCTATGACATTAACAGTGCTATATCACGGAATCACAGCATTGTTATGGCACAGAATGAGGCCATTTGGTCCATCATGTCTGCACCATCTCACGAATGAGCATCATGACTTAGTGCTACTCCCCTACCTTTTCCCTGTACCCCTGCACATTGTTCCTGTTCAAGGAACCATCTAATGCCCTCTTGAATGCCTCGATTGAACCTTCCTCCACCACACTTCCAGACATTGCATTCCAGACCCGAACCACCCATGTGGAAAAGATTTTTTCATAAATGTTGCTGTTGTTTAGACCTCTAAGCCCCTGGGTTGCAAAACTCTCTGGTGGTCAGTTGAGTTACAGTCAGAACTTAGCAGTATAAATAAAGTATTGCCTGGCTGCAACCTTTACTGTAGCTACGGGCCACACACTGGCATCTGTATTATAACCAAAAGCTACAATGCATTTTACAGAGATCCATTATATTAATGTGGAATACGAGTTTTATTATTTCCTTCCTGCTTCGAAGATCTAAGCGATTTTCTGCCGATTAGCTTTCAACCTTTGGAAAAATGCCCTTCGTTGGAGCTGATTCTTAAAGTTTTATGGTCACACAATAAAATTAATGGTTTCGGAATATCAAGCAATTAATTTCATGATTCAGATTTGGATTGTTAATAGCGGCAACTTGTATTTATATATCAGCTTTACTGGAGTAAAACATCCCAAGTTGCTTCACAATAGTGTTACCAACTGTTGGGTTAACACCAGCAAAGGTGGGAAGTGGCCCATAAGTGGTCATTAATTGCCCACTTAAAGGCCTCAATTGGCAGTGGGGGCATGAAGGTCATCCTCAGACCATCCCCACCACATGCTTAATCGGACTGGAGGCGGGAAGGTAGTGGTGTCTCCACCTTCAAGAAGCAATTTACTAGGATGCTACCGGGACTTGATGCTTTGAGTTATAAGGAGAGGCTGGATAAACTGGGACTTTTTTCCCTGGAGTGTAGGAGGCTTAGGGGTAATCTTATAGATGTCTATAAAATAATGAGGGGCGTAGGTGAGGTAGATACTTAACATTTCCCAAAGGTAGGGGAGTCTAAAACTAGAGGGTATATGTTTAAGGTGAGAGGAGAGAGACACAAAAAGGTCCAGAGGGGCAATTTTTTCACACGGGGGTGGTGAGTGTCTGGAAGAAGCTTCCAGAGATAGTAGTAGAGGCGGGTACAATTTTGTCTTTTAAAAAGCATTTAGACAATTATATGGGTAAGATTGGTATAGAGGGATATGGGCCAAAACACGAGCAATTGGTGGTTTACAAAAGGGCGGCATGAACAGGTTAGGCTGAAGGGCCTGTTTCCATGCTGTAAACCTCTATGACTCTATGACCCGCCACCAAGCTTGAGACATGGGCTGGGATTTTCCAGCCCCCCTGCGGTGTGCTTTCCCACAGTGGAGGTGGTTTGCGGCGAGAGAGGGGGCGAGGGGAAGGGGAGTTACCTTTGGGTAGGGTTGGAAAATCCCACCCACGGTCTTGAGCGTCTAATCCGAAGTGACTTGACAGTGTAGCAGTGAGATGTTTAGTGAGGTTTTACACCAAGGTCCCATCTGCCAGTTGTTCAAATGAACATCAAATGTGCCATGCCGCTATTGGTAACAAGGACTAGTAGTTCTCCCCGGTGGCACGGCCAACCTTTCTCTCTGAACCGCGCTGCTGCCCAAGGGAAAAGAAGAAATGAACTGATTGTTCATCTTATCCTTGGTTATGAGGCAATTTCTGAAATGGAATGGCTGCCAGGTCTGTCAAAACGACAGTCACTGCTTTCAGAAAGCAATTCATTTTGCGAACAGCTTCAAGACATTTTAACAACATGGCAAAACGCTATAAAAATGAAAGGGCCTTGCCTCGTTTCTTTATAATCAATCGCAACAAATTTTCACTGGAGGCAAGGCAGCCGGAAGGCCAAACATTTCATTAAGACAAAATGGAACAAGGGAGTGTATTGAATATTTTCATGTTGATTACATATCGCTGAGTGCTCATTGTGATGCCTACAGAGTAATCAAAACACAAAGGAACAAATTCTCAACATTCGGTGATTGAGAGAATTCAAACACAATATTGAAGGTATGTAACAGTTTGAAATTTCAGATGAGGATGATAATTGGGAAGTCAGGCATGTATGGAGATTGCTCAGTGTAATATATTATTCCTGCTCAGAAGTTCCAGAAACATTTAAAAATAATAAAGGGAGATTTTATTTTCCCCTGCACATTTATTTTATTCATAAAATCTGTAAAAGTACAAGCGGAAACATTTCCAATCTGACATTACGGAAAGTGCAATAAAATTCAACATTTCTCCATGGATAATGTTGCATTCTGATGAACGTACCTCAACACAATTGCAATACATGTGACATTTACTTTATAGATTTAGGGCAGAATTTTCCCACCCTTACTGATTTGATTTTTGGTTTGATTTTGATTTGATTTATTATTGTCACATGTATTAGAACACAGTGAAAAGTATTGTTTCTTGCACTCTAAAGAGACAAAACATACTGTTCACAGAGAAGGAAAGTAGAGAGTGCAGAATGTAGTGTTACAGTCACAGCTAGGGTGTGGAGAAAGATCAACTTAATGCAAGGTAAGTCCATTCAAAAGTCTGATGGCAGCAGGGGAGAAGTTGTTCTTGACTCGGTTGGTACATGATCTCGGGCTTTTGTGTCTTTTTCCCGATGGAAGAAGGTGGAAGAGAGAATGTCCGGGGTGCGTGGGGTCCTTAATAATGCTGGCTGCTTTGCTGAGGCAGTGGGAAGTGTAGACAGAGTCAATGGATGGGAGGCTGGTTTGTGTGTTGGATTGGGCTACATTCACGACCTTTTGTAGTTTCTTGCGGTCTTAGGCAGAGCAGGAGCCATACCAAACTGTGATACAACCAGAAAGAATGTTTTCTATGGTGCATCTGTAAAAGTTGGTGAGAGTCATAGCTGACATGCCAAATTTCCTTCGTCTGTTCCCTTATTCTTACTGCTGGCAGGATCTTCCAGTCCCACCAACGGCCCACCCCCACTTTGGGTTTCCCGTTGGCATGAAGTGAATTCAATCCCGCTGGCAGCCAATGGCGGGCCCTTTCCCGCTGTCAAGAAACACAATGTGGTGGGCCAGAGATTCCCACTCTTAATGTCATGTTTACAGCCTGAGGTAAAAACAGAAAAGTCTGGAAAATCTGACAACATCTGTGAAGAGGGAATGGAGCCAACATTTCGAGTCTAGTTGGTCCTTTGTCAAGGCTGAAGACAAGGAATAATCGGACAAGGTTTGCACTGTAAGGGTGAGGGGAGTTGACGGGGACTGTAATTGATAGGAGTGGCTTGGACAAAATGACAAAGCGAATGTAAATGTTGATGATAAAGGCGAGGAATGGTGCTAATAGTGTTCATTAAGATATCCGATATGTAAATGGCAGGACAAAGGTGCAGAGTCCAGGAATGTGGCAGATGGTTCTGGTGGGGTGGTGGGGGGAGTTGGTGGGAGGGGAGCAGAGTGTGGTGATACAAGGTGGAAAGTGAGATTTTAGAAGTGGAAAAATAAAAAGATGATAAAGTAATTAAAATGGATTAATAAGATGAAAAGAAGAAATAAAATAAATGGAAATGGTGTGGAGGTTGAGGGGAGAGTTCATTCTCTGAAGTTGCTGAATTTATGATACAGTCTGTGAAGTGCCTAATCGGAAGATGAGGTGCTGTCCCTCCAGTTTGTGCTGGGGTTCGCTGGAACATTGCAAAAGGCCAAGGTTGGACATGTGGACAGGAGAGCAGGGTGGTGTGTTGAAATGGCAAGCGACAGAACGGTTTGGGTCCTTCTGTTACGTGTGGGGCCCTAAGCTCTGGAAGACCGTCCCTAATCCTCTCCATCTTTTCATTATTCTATTTCCTTCTTTAAGATGCTCTCTGGAACCCATCTCTTTGACCAAATTTTTGCCCACCTGGCACAAAGAACAAAGAAAATTACAGCACAGGAACAGCCTTTTTTGGTCCTCCAAACCTGCACCAACCATACTGCCCGTCTGAACTAAAACCCCCTACCCTTCCAGGGACAATATCCCTCTATTCCCATCCTATTCATGTATTTGTTCAGACACCCCTTAAAAGTCACTATCGTATCTGCTTCCACTACCTCCGCCGACAGCGAGTTCCAAGCATCCACCACCTTCTGTGTAAAAAAAGGTGCCTCGTACATCTCCTTTAAACATTGCCCCTCGCACCTTAAACCTATGGTAATTGACTCTTCCACCTTGCGATAAACCTTCTGACTATCCACTCTGTCCATTAGAGCAGCACGGTGGCACAGTGGTTAGCACTGCTGCCTCACAGCGCCAGGGATCCAAGTTAGATTCCCGGCTTGGGTCACCGTCTGCGTGGAGTTTGCACATTCTCCCCATGTCTGCGTGGGTGTCCTCCGGGTGTTCCAGTTTCCTCCCACTGTGCCAAGATGTGCAGGTTAGGTGGATTGGCCATGCTAAGTTCTCCCTCAGTGTACCCGGACAGACGCCAGGGTGTAGCGACTCGGGGATTTTCACAGTAACTTCATCGCAGTGTGAATGTAAGCCTATTTGTGACACTGATAAACACATTTTATAACTTTTTTTTATGCCCCTCATAATCTTATAGACTTCTATCAGGTCGCCCCTCAACCTCCGTCGTTCCTGTGAGAGCCTCCCCTTGTGAGATTTATGTCAAATTCTGTTCTGATAACACTCCTGTAAAATGCCTTGGAGTGCTTTACTATGTTAAAGATTCTATATCAATGAGAGGTTGTCAATGATTATGGGGAGCCATCGTGCTACCTATAAATCTACACAAGGGCTGGTACTGTAACTGAGAAAACTGAGTGTCGCATGATCCCATGTCCTAGCTCTGCCAGTCCACAATAATGATGTGGAGATGCCGGTGTTGGACTGGGGTAAACACAGTAAGAAGTTTAACAACACCAGGTTAAAGTCCAACAGGTTTATTTGGTAGCAAAAGCCACACAAGCTTTCGGAGCTCTTAGCCCCTTCTTCAGGTGAGTGGGAATTCTGTTCACAAACATATAAGCTCTGTTTGTGAACAGAATTCCCACTCACCTGAAGAAGGGGCTAAGAGCTCCGAAAGCCTGTGTGGCTTTTGCTACCAAATAAACCTGTTGGACTTTAACCTGGTGTTGTTAAACTTCTTACTGAGTCCACAATAACGCAGGGGGTCAATTCTGGGCATCCCGGTGAGTACACCCTTGCACTCTCTGTCAAAACCTCAGTTCAGTACATTTCTGGACTGGTTCCATTCACATTCAGGTCTGCCCTGAAAGAAATCCTGATACAAAGAAAAATTCAGTCTGAATTTCCCCAAGACAGTGCCGATTAATTAAACTCCCGCTGTGGAACTTGAAAACAAATAGTCACAGTGAGTGATTTTAAAACTTATTTACTAAGCAATAGCTTGCTTCCTGGAGTTTGAATCTTAATCTTCCTGTCCAAGGAAGATGGTAAATGTTGACCGCTGTTGACATATAACTATTTCATGGTAATGACTGATGTGCTTGCTGATCTTTTAAAGAACAAAGAACAATACAGCACAGGAACAGGCCCTTCGGCCCTCCAAACCCGCGCCGCTCCCTGGTCCAAACTTTTGTACAATATAGCTGCTTTCTTACGTTTAAGTTTATTTATTAGTGTCACAAGTGGGCTTGCATTAACACCGCAATGAAGTTACTGTGAAAATCCCCTGGTCATCACACTCCGGCGCCTGTTCGGGTACACTGAGGGCAAATTTAGCATGTCTAATCCACCTGACCAGCACATTTTTCGGACTGTGGGAGGAAACCGGAGCACCCGGAGGAAACCCACGCAGACACGGGGAGAATTTGGAGACTCCGCACAGACAGTGACCCAAACCGGGAATCAAACCCGGGTCACTGGTGATGTGAAGCTGCAGTGCTAACCACCGTGCCACCGTACCGCCCTACTGTGCCACCATACTGCCCAATACCGCCCACTGTGCCACCATACTGCCCCGTACCACCCAGCGTGCCACCGTACCACTTGATATTTTAAGTTAATATGAGGACCGATGAAATCTTTTTCACCATGAAGACCAGAGTGAAATATTATTGAAGGCTAAGAAAAATCCTTTAGCTTAAAGCCATTATCAGAAAAATAATCTCTTTGTGGTCCTGGGCATATAAACAATGGTCAGAAATGGAACTCTTAGACCAGAACTTTACAGCCCCTCATGCCACAGCCCCTCACACCAGCGGGATCTTTCGTCCCGCCAATGTCTACACCGTTTTGAGTGTACCGCCCATCTTGCCATCGGCGAACTCATTGCAGGGCTACGGTTCAGTGGGACCAGAAGATTCCACCAGTGGGAAGGGCTGGAAACTTCCACCCTTGGTGCTCAGAATTCATGTGTCCTCTTTGTCAGACCTAGCTGAGTTGGTCGCACTCCCACCTCTTAAGTCAGAAGGTTCTATGTTCAAATCCACTCCAGGACTTGAATGCAAAAATCAAGGTTGACGCCCCAGTGCATTATTGTGGGTCTTTGTATGAGACATTTAAAGAAACCTTTGACCTCAGAGCACTCTTACCAAGAAGAGTACAGCATTTTGCCCCAGCTATATTTTTCCCTCCAAAAATATAACAAAGGCAGATTCGAAGGTCATTATCGCACTGCTGTTTCTGTGATCTTGCTTTGTGCAAATCAGCTGCTGTGTTTCCTACAGGTCAACAGTGAATGGACGTCAAAACTACTTCACTGGAAGTAAAGCAGACATCTACTGATTGTGAAATGTTTTCTTTTCCTTTCTGGGAAAACAAATTCAAGATTAGGTAAGCTTTCCATTCAGATAATTTTATCGTTTCAAGGTGCTGAAGAACATTGTGTTAACAGGGTTATATAGTTTTGATTATTCTGCATTACAATACTAAATCTGAATACAGACTAAAATGCCACAAAGTATCTCCAACACAGAAACAGGCCATTTGGCCCACGACTTCATGCTAGCTTTCCGCAATGTTGCAGGATAGCATCGAGGGTGGCTATTTTTCCCCTTTCTGGGGAAGAGATCAGGAACACCTCCCCCCATCTAGGCCCCACTCCCCTGCATCATCTCCCTTCCCCGTTCTCCCCTCCTTCCACCCCCTGCACTGCCTCACCACTGGATTAGCAAGTTTCAACTGTAATTTCCATGTCATCTGGCAGGGTTGGAGAAATTAGGAGCTCGTAGAAGCACTCCCAGACTGCAAAAGAGTAGATGCTTGTTATGGCTCCCTATGCCCCCCCTCCTTCCCCCATTCCCCCACCTTCCCCATCCCCCCCTTCCCCCATCCCCCCATTCCCCCCCTTTCCCCCCATTTCCCATCCCCCCTTCCCCCATCCCCCCTTCACCCATCCCCCCCTCACCCATCCCCCCCTACCCATCCCCCCCTTCCTCCCCCATCCCCCCTTCCTCCCCCATCCCCCCCTTCCTCCCCCATCCCCCATATCCCCCATCCCCCCCTTCCCCCCCCCCTCTCCCCCTTCCCCCCCCTCCCCCTTCCCCCCCCCACCCCCCCCCCCCCCCCCCCCCCCCAATGTCTGGGTGGGTTCTCCAGCAGCAGCTGGGAAGCCACACAAAAGCTGGAAGATCCCACCTGTGACCAATGCCTTTCCGTATCCAGCATGGGAAAGTTCTCCTGATGAGGGGGAGCGGTGGAAAATCCTGGCCAGTGACTTCGGTCTTCCTAATATTTAGTGGGAAGAAATTTCTGCCCTTCCAGAACAGCGTTGGATGAGGCATGTCTGCAGAGAGGTCGAGAAAATTGGGTGTCATCAGCACACGTATGGATCTGAATGTGTACAAGTCCTTTTTTCTGTTTCATTTAACTTACAAGATGGTTCCTTCAACACTTCAATATGTTTAATTAGCAGGAAGTGAAATAATGAACACAAAAGGTAAGACTCAGGTCTGTTCTCTGATGTACAATCAGTTAGATGGTCTCATCTCAGGCAGAATTAAGGTATTCCAATCGGTCTTTACGTCACTACGTACAAAGGACACCATCAAATGGGGTGTCTGACTACAGGTCAGGAACACAGTGAAAGGAAAATGAAGAAACAGGAATTTTGCAAATCCCAAGTTAACCCAACTGTAGGAAACTACAGAGTTGACGAACAATGAGGACTTCAGCCAAGATCATCCAGAAAATCTTTGCTTGTTTCAGCAGAACATTAAATCTAAGTTTGGGCTACAAAGAATTTCCAGCACAAATTAAAGGTCATTCAGCCCGATAGGTACATGGCAGTATCCTAGCTTTTAACTGTGTTGTAGCCTGGCACAGGAGGTGACTGGAGGAAGTTTTTCTTTAAGTATCTGAGCTATAATGTAATAACGAGACACAGGAACCTTTGTAGGATGATTGCTATATCAAGTACAATTCAATTGAGTTTTCAGATACATTCAAGCTTACAAATGCGAGCCAAGGGATCAGTATACTTCCACTTTCAGATAGTATCTGAGACATATTCAAGTTTAGAGAAACAAGTCTTATTGACATTGGTGATAAGGAACAGTCCCACTCTCCATTCAATTGCACTTTAATATGTTTGTCACAATTTGATTAATGAACTTTGTATTCTCCTATATTCATTCATGGGACATGGACGTTGCTGGTTGGCCAGCATTTATTGCCCATTCCTAGTTGCCCTTTGTGGGCAGTTGAGAGTCAACCACATTGCTGTGGCTCTGGAGTCCCATGTAGGCCAGACCAGGTAAGAATGGCAGATTTCCTTCCCGAAAGGACATTCGTGAACTAAATGAGTTTTTACAACAATCGACAATGGTTTTATGGTCATCAGTTGGTTCTTAATTCCAGGTATTTTTATTGAATTCAAATTCCACCATCTGCCGTGGTGGGATTCAATCCTGGGTCCCCAGAGCATGAGCAGAGTTCCTGGATTAATCGTCTGGCGATAATACAACTCGGCCATTTCCTCCTCTCAACTGGAGGGGTTGCATGAAAATTCATTTTTAATTTAATGAAAACTGAATTAGAATGGAGTTCTCCTTGTCTATGTAACTGAAGTTCTTCATCACTGGTGCCATGCTTGTAAATGTTTTCTGCCCCTTTTGCAAAGCCTTTCCATCCTGTCTAAAATATGGTGCCCATAATTACGCACAATATTCATCATCACTATTGGACCAGTGTTTTATTAAGGTCTACCATTCCTTCCTTGCTTTTGTACTTTATTAGAATCACACAATCCTTATGGCACAAGAAGAGGCCAATTTTGGGGAGGTGGTGGCTTAGTGGTATTATCGCTAGACTATTAATACAGAAATGTAGCGAATGTTCTGGGGACCCAGGTTCGAATCCTGCCGCAACAGATGGTGGTATTTGAATTCAATAAAAAATATCTGCAATGAAGAATCTACTGATGACCATGAAACCATTGTCGATTGTCAGAAAAACCCATCTTGTTCATTAATCTCCTTTCGGGGAGGAAATCTGCTGTCCTTACCTGGTCTGGCCTACATGTGACTCCAGAGCCATGGCAATGTGATGGACTCTCAATTGCCCTCGGGCAACTAGGGATGGGCAATAAATGTTGGCCAGCCAGTGGCGCCCATGTCCCATGAATGAGTGAAAAAAACCTTTAGCTAGGAACTGAGTTCCTAGGACAAAGACCAAGAATTCTGCCAGACAAAACCACCTGAAAAAGATCCTTCATTGAACATTGACTTGCGCGAATTAATAGCTTTTGATTTGTTTAAATAACTCAGAAGTTGTAACTTCTTTATTTGCCTTTCTACGTCGTATGCTGGTAAGTGCGAATGTGTATCGCCATCCATGCCTCAGGTTTTGAATGTGTTAGTTTTGGTTTCACCTTAAAGAATTTGCTGTCAGGTTATTTTAAACATTGGGCGTCTTAAACTGGGATTTGGGAAATGTGCCATGGCCCAAGGATACTGTGGGAAACAAATTCTGTCACAGACAGAAAAGGGAACGGTAATAAGAATTCAATTTGCCTCGTGGCCATGAAAGTGTCTTTTACCCTCAGACCCGTTCACACTTCATTCAACACAGGCACATTAAAAATAGCAACAATTTATTGTATTAGTTAGAAAATAACTGCAGGTCTCCCAATCATGTGGCAAATTGTGTGTTACTCAAGAAAGCAGGTTGTTAAAATCGTGCTGTGTGATATGAATAACAAATACATGAATACATTCCCTTAAAAATTCTTTTGCCTCCTCATTTCATGAAGGTTTGCGGTATTTGAAAATTCACACTTATTAAAATAGCAGAAGAATATTTTCCCGCAAAACCCCATTATAACTAATTTCACAGCAGCAATTTTAATCCAATAGCTCAAGGGCTAATTGCACTCTACACCAGAATGATCTTAATGACTCGTATGTACAGATTTAAGAACCAAAGCATTTGTTGTCCAGCATTCGAAAGTGGTTGTGTTTAACATTAGTTAAGTAGCACTGTTGTCTCTGAGTGAGTACATAACCCACTCCAACACCTGGACACACAATCTAAAGGGCATAGTGGTATGGTTCAGGTTAGAAACTCCAAAGTGTTTTATGAAGCCCGCCTGAATCGTAAGTTTTGCATCTTGAATTTGGCTAAAATAAGCATGATATGTTCCACTTCAGGTGTGATTCAAAGGACCCACAAGGGAGCTTTTATCAAACAAAATGTATTTAAGAATATAGTTAACATGTGCAGTAAGAAAAATAGCAAGAACTTTCATCAATTACAAACAAGAAACAAAACAACCACTACAATGTATAACTCCTAATGAATATCTCTAATGTTTCCAAAACTCATAGACAGCAAAAACCCTTTTCACAGGCTTTACACAGCAAAGTCTACAGCTCACATGAAAATGGAAATGTGAGACCCTTGGTTGAAGTCTGCAGTTTTCTGGATTCACTCCAAATAGTTTGAAGACAAGACAGCTTCCCAAAGCACCAGAGAGACTCTGGCTCAGCCCCCAACAACAGCAGATTTTCACCCTTCAGGAAACCAACAGAATTTTCAAAACAACGGGGAGAGAGGGAAAACACTTCTTTTTAGCTTAGTGTCCCTTCTAAAACTCAAACCTGCAACTCCAAGCTGGAACTGAAAAACAATCCTTGTCACCTGACCTTGTCTCCTCCCAACAATGACATCACCTGAGGATGAGCCTGACTTAAAGAACAACTCTTAAAGGTCCACTAACATCACAACAAGTTTAAGGCGAGAGGGGAACGATTTTAAAGGGACCTGAGGAGCAACTTTTTCACACAGAGGGCGGTGCGCATATGGAATGAGCTGCCAGAGGAGGTGGTAGAGGTGGGTATAATTACAAAATTTAAAAGACATTTGGGCAGGCACATGGATAGGAAAGGTTTAGAGGGATATGGGCCAAACGCAGGCAAATGGGACGAGTTCAGTTTAGGAGACCTGGTCGGCATGGTCGAGTTGGGCTGAAGGGCCTGTTTACATGCTGTATATCTTTATGGCTCTATCGCCAGAATTCTACCACCCCGCCCGTTACAGGAAGCGGAGCGGGCGAGGGGCGAACAATGGGAAAGTCCGTTGACCTCGGGCAGAATGTTACGGTTTCAGGATGAGCGAGGCAGCAAAATCCCACCCTTTGACTCTATAATCCACGCTGAGAACTGAGGGGAATTTTGCACTGTTTGGTGTGCTACCATTGATATGAAAGTTTGAACTGAGGAGCCATCTACCAGTTACGGTAAACATCAAACATGTTGTTGAACTTGCTGCTACGAAGAGTAATTGAGGAGAAAGAACCCAAATACATTGAAGGGGAAGCTTGATACACACAAGTAGGAGAAGGGAATAGATGGTAGGATGAGGTAAAGTGGGAGGAGACTCTCGTGGTGCACACGGATCAGCACGGTTGAATCAAATGGTCTGTTTCTGTGCTGTAACTTCCAAATATTTGAATGGCCTATTTTTCCCAATTGTCCTCTCCTAAAAACACCAACAAAAATATCCTCAAAAAATATCTGATTTGTCTTGTTGCTGGTGATGCATACGGTGTACAAATTGGCTGCCAATTACATGAACCTCAAAGTCACTTTCATTTATGTATGGGTTGTGAGTGCTGTTGTCAAGGCCAGCATTTATTACCAATTGCTAATAGCTTGCTTTCAGAGGGCAGTTAAGAGTCAACACATGACTGTGGATCTGCTGTTATATGTTGACCAGACCAAGTGAGGACTTTCCTGAAGGACAGTAATGAAGCAGATGGGTTTTTAACAACAATTGATGATAGTTCCATGGTTACCATAACTGAGGCTAGCTTTCAACTCCAGATTGATTAATTAATTAATTAAATTTAAATTCCACCGGTTGCTATGGATTTGAACCCACGCTACCGGAGTATTAACCTCAGCATTATTAGCCCAATGACTAAGCGTTTAAACCACCCTCTCCTCTCATTCACTGATAAACGCTTTGAAATGTCCCTCAGATGTGTTAAGAAACAGAAGCATGTAGCGGGGACTGGTGTGTGTGGGGGTGGGGAGGGGGGGTGGGGAGGGGGCGGTGGCAGGTGGTGGGTAGTGGGGAGGTGGAAGTGGGGGGGAGTGGGGGATTAGTAATTTCCACTATAATTGATTTCATTGTCATAGAATCCCGAGAATCATAGAATCCCTACAGTGCAGAAGGAAGCCATTCAGTCCACTGAGTCTGCACCGACTCTCCGACAGACTATCTTACACAGGTCCACTCCCCGCCTTATCTCCGTAACCCCACCCATTTACCATGGCTAATCCCCTGAACCTACATGGGACACTAAAGGACACTTTCGCATGGCCAATCCACCAAACCAGCACGTCTTTCAGATTGTGGGAGGAAACTGGAACACCTAGAGGAAACCCACGCAGACATGGGGAGAGTGTGCAAACTCCACGCAGACAGTCACCCGAGGCCAGAATCAAACCTGGGTCCCTGGCGCTGTGAGGCAGCAATGCTCATCACTGTGCCACCGTGCCGGCCTCATCTGATGGAGTAAACCGCCTACCAAATCTGTGATCCATTTTGCTTTATGCTGCAGGACCAAGAACGTCTACCCAAACCTTACAGATTTTCATCACGTGGCATGACACCAAGTGGGTTCTATAGCAGTTGGGTGGTCCATACACCCAAATTACGAACCAAGTGGTGAAGGTGGAAAGCCCTCCTGATGAGATAAGTGTACAGTCAATGTTGCTTCATAATTTTACCTAGTATGTAGCATCTACAGCCATTCTGCTCAACAGATCTCTGCCATGGTCCCTGATTTATAACATTTAATTCACATTTCCTCCTTAATCTTCTCTACCTCTTCTCCTTTAAGATTCTCTTTAAAACTACCTGTTGGACCTGTCCCGATAACATCTCAAAAGAACAATGAACAAAGAAAATTATAGCACAGGAACAGGCCCTTCGGCCCTCCAAGCCTGCACCGACCATGCTGCCTGACTTAACCCCCCACGCTTCCGGGAACCATATCCCTCTATTCCCATCTCATTCATGTACTTGTCAAGACGCCCCTTAAAAGTCACTACCTTATCCGCTTCGACTACCTCCCCCGGCAACGAGTTCCAGGCACCCACCAATCTCTATGTAAAAACTCTGCCTCGTACATCTCTTTTAAAACTTGCCCCTCGCACCTTAAACCTGTGCCCCCTAGAAATTGACTCTTCCACCCTAGGAAAAAACTTCTGACTATCCACTCTGTCCATGCCTCTCATAATCTTGTAGACTTCTATCAGGTCTCCCCTCAACCTCCGTCGCTCCAGTGAGAACAAACCAAGTTTCTCCAACCTCTTCTGTTGCTTGTTGTCAAATCTCTGACTGACAACATTCCTGGGAAGTTTTTTTTTAAATTAATTCATGGGACGTGAACATTGCTAGCTGGGCCAGCATTCATTGCCCTGATTTGCTAGATTATTTCAGGGGGGGGCAGTTAAGAGTCAACTACATTGCTGTGGGTCTACAGTCACAAGTAGGCCAGACGAGGGTGGGAGATTTCCTTCCCTAAAGGGCATTCGTGAACCAGATCGGTCTTTACAATGATGGTTTCATGGTCATCATTAGTGATTGGCACCATATCTATGAACATTCAATCCCTCCACCACCGACGCTCAGTAGCAGCAGTGTGTACTGTCTACAAGATGCACTGCAGCAATTCACCAAAGATCCTTACACAGCACCTTCCAAGCCCATGACCACTTCCATCTAGAAGGACAAGGGCAGCAGATAAATGGGGACACCACCACCTGCAAGTTCCCCTCCAAGCCACTCACCGTCCTGACTTGGAAATATATTGCCGTTCCTTCACAGTCGGTGGGTCAAAATCCTGGAATTTCCCCCCTAACGGCATTGTGGGTCAACCCACAGAACATGGACAGCAGCGATTCAAGAAGGCAGCTCACCATCATCTTCTCAAGGGCAACTAGGGATGGGCAATAAATGCTGGCCAGCCAGCCTTTTAAATTTGGAATTAAAAGCCAGTACCAGTAATGATAACCATGAAACGATTGGATTGTCATCTGAACCTACTTGATCTTCTCGTGTCGTTTTGGAATGAGGAAGTGTTGTCCTTACAAAGTCCAGCCTTTATGTGACTTCAGTTCCACAGCAATGTGGTTGCCTCTGAACTGCCCCTTGAAATAACCTCACTAACCACTCAGTTGTATCAAACTACTACAGTTACCATGTTGTTAAGTCTGCACCACCAACCAGATGGACCTGCATTCGTCCAGGTGCCACGAATGTATAAAAAAAAATAGACTTTTACCATCTGCTGTGGTGGAATTCAAACTGGGGCCCCCAGAAGATTACGTTGGGTTTCTGGATTACTAGTCCAGTGATAATACCACTACACCATTACCTTGGGATGTGTTAGAGGCTCCATATAAATGCGACTTGTTGCTATTGCTGATAATTCAGGGTTTTCTGAGCTAAATTCTCACTTTGCTGGACTATTTGTACCAAATTGGCAGCTTTTGTTATGTGGACAAAAAACACTTTCAACAATCAGGAGCCAACTGATTTTCCAGCTTAAGTGAGTTTAAACACTTTCGTTCTAACAGTTACTGGTGAATTGATTGATCTCCGCCTTTGTCTTCACTTGTTTTTCACTCAACTGCTGATGAAAGTGTAAGTGGAACCAGTAATCACCATATTTAGCACCTCCACCGTCAGCCAGAAGACCTTTGTTCCATGGAGTGAGGGCCAAGGCTCGCTTCAGCTTGTGTTTATATTTCTGTTTCATACAACTGGTGAAGGACAGGTCACCTACCAGGGCTCAGACACAGTCATTTGCCATGGAAAATTGGGCGGAAAATTAGGCTAAATACAGAAATTCATAGCATTTGTCACAGGATCTCACGTGATGGAAAATGACATGTCTTAATTACTCCCGACAAGAATGCCAGAAGTCATACGGAAGACCGTGTATGATTCAGGGAGAGATTGATGAGAAAACAGATGAGTCAGAAATTGTGTCTTTCTCCATCAAGATTAATTTGTGTCTAAAAACAGCACATGAGAAAAGCATTCTTGTCGCTCAGCAGTTGCAGCACTCGGCTAGTAACCCGCCAGAGTTCTGAATTCAAATCCCACTGTGATTTCATTTTATTCATTCATGGGACCTGGGCGTCACTGGCTGGCCAGCATTTATTGCCCATCCCTAGCTGCCTGAGGGCATTTGAGAGTTAACCACATTGTTATGGATCTGGAGTCACATGTAGGCCAGACCAGGTAAGGATGGCAAATTTCCTTCCCGAAAGAACATTAGTGAACCAGATGGGTTTTTCCTACAATAGACAATGGTTTCATTATCATTAGTAGGTTCGCAATTCCAGATATTTTTATTGAATTCAAATTCCACCATCTTCCATGCTGGGATTCGAACATGGATCCCCGGACCATTAGTTGAGTTTCTGGATTAATAGTCTAGCGATAATGTCACTAGGCCATCGCCTCCCCTTGATGATTGATTGTGAACTGTACTAACTTAATTTAATAAATTTGGAATTAAAAGCCAGTATCAGTAATGATAACCATGAAACGATTGGATTGTCATCTGAACCTACTTGATCTTCTCGTGTTGTTTTGGAATGAGAACGTGTTGTCCTCAGAAAGCCCAGCCTTTACGTGATTTCAGATCCACAGCAATGTGGTTGCCTCTGAATTGTCCTTTGAAATAGCCTCACAAATCACTCAGTTGTATCAAACTACTACAGCTACCATGCTGTTAAGTCCGCACCACCAACCAGATGGACTGCAATGGTCCAAAAAGGTGGTTTCTTACTTCCTTCTCAAGAGCATCTTATGGATGGGCACTAAATACTGACCCTTCATAATGGCCCACAAAGATTTAAATGCTTGGCACAGTGGTTAGCACTGCTGCCTCACAGCGTCAGGGATCCAGGTTTGATTCCCGACTTGGGTCACTGTCTATGTGGAGTCCACACATTCTCCCCGTGTCTACGTGTGTTTCCTCTGGGTGCTCCGGTTTCCTCCCACCATCCAAAAGACGTACTGGTTGGGTGCATTGGTCATGCTAAATTCTCCCTCAGTGTACCCGAACAGGTGCTGGAGCATGGCGACTAGGAGATTTTCACAGTAACTTAGCATGGCCAATCCACCTAACCTGCACATCTTTGGACACTAAGGGGCAATTTAGCATGGCCAAACCACTGAACCTGCACATCTTTGGACTCTGGTAGGAAACCGAAGCACCTGGAGGAAACACACACAGACACGGAGAGAATGTGCAAACTCCACACACAGGGCCCTATTTTACCATTTTGATTCTCAGTGCTGAATCTGGGCGTGATTCAGATCCGACTTGGAAACCCTGTTCTCAGGTGCCCCCATATGCACTCAGCCTGAAAAAAAAGCAGCGATTCTGAATCGCGCTGTGGGTGGGACTTATCACACCTGAAACGCTGCTGCTCCGATTAGAGCCTTCAACTGCACATGCGCAGGGGAAAAAAAATTGAAAAACGCTCCCTTTGTCACATTGCTCCCGAGTCGGATAAAGTGGATAACGCGGCCCGGAAGAGATGGCCCCCACAGACATCGCCCCACCCCCTCAACATAACTGTTCCCCATTATCCATCCACCCCCCACTACCCAGACTGATCGTGACCCCTTGCCCCACTTCCCCCCCCCACCAATTGCCCGCAGAGTGGCAGTGGACCCCCCCTTCCCTGCCCCCCACCCCCCCCGCACCCTTCCCCCACCAGAGATCCATCTGGCCTGCCTCCTCCTCCCCCCCCCCCTCCAACCAGAGAACGAGCTGGCTCTCCTCCTTCCTCTCAACCAGAGAATGATTGGGTCTCCCTCCTCCTCCCTCCCCCCACAAGAGAACCATCTGGTCTCCCTCCACCTCCCCGCCCCCGCCAGCAGAGATACATCTGACCCACCTCCCTCCCTCCTCTCCCCCCCCCCCCCCCCCCCCGCCAGAGAATTATCTGGCCCACCTCCCTCCCCGCCCCTCACCACCGATCTGAGTCAGAGAGCCGTTGGAAGCCCTGAACTTACCTCTTCAGAAGCTGGAGTGCCCAAAACAGACTTTTGCCAAGCATGTCTGTCTCGTGCCAAATCTGGACGGGCAAACACGATGGTAAAGGAGGAAATGCAGGTCGGTTTGGGCATGCAAATGCATTTAAATTGGCGTCACGCCCATTTTCAGGCTTTGGTAAAGGGGGAATCTGCACGGACTCGGGTGTGGATCGCGCTATTCACCTCACGCCCGACTTTACCACATTTTCGCGCCCGTAAACAGGCACAACCCAATGGTAAAATCGGGCTCTCACAGTCACCCAACACCAGACTTGAACCCAGGTCCTTGGCACTGTGATGCAGCAGTGCTAACCACTGTGTCACCATGCCACTGGGATAAAACATGCCAGCATTATGCAGTGATGTTTTTAGACCAGTAATTTTAACTTTGCAAATGCAAAATTCTTTGGTTGCTGGATATCTGAAATTAGAATTAAAAATGTTGGAAATACTCAGCAAGTCTGGTAGCATCTGTGGAGAGAGGAATAGAATGAATGGCCTGAATGCTGGTGCAGATGGAAATGTTCTCCAGCTTTACAAATGTGTCACCGGAGACTTGAATCTGGAAGTCATGTCCCCAATCCCAGCCCTACACATCCGTAGTTAATGGAGACAGCACGCACATGTTAAAGTGCAGCTGCCTTTCGGTTGCTATAATTTTTCTGGTGGGATTTCCACAACAAGATTTGTTCACTTTCGACATGATTGGAGACATGCTTAAATTAGCAGGGTTATTTAGAGAGACCGGGGATCCATTTGGGGAGGTAGCGTGCCTGTTTGGATATAGTCCGAGGATACCTTTTGGAGAAATGAGGCGCCCTTTGGTGGAGATAAGGTGCCCTTGTGGAGAGGTCAACGCCCTTTGGGATTGTTAAAATTAAACATGAATGTGTGTGAAAAATGGATAGACATATTAGAATTATTAGGCTCATGAGAATTGTTAGGCTCATTGGAACTGTCAAAGGAACTGTCAACTAGAACCGTCAAGTGTCATTTAAATTTCCTGCCCTTTAAACATTTGTACAACACTGTTGGCAGTGTTTCAAAAATAAGTCAGTATTTTGCATTTCACTCAAGGTTATCATCTTAGTATAAGTGGTGCATGAAACAAACAATGTATCGAGAGAAAGATACAACTAAAATTGTTGAACTCTATGTTGAGCCCAGAAGACTATAAACTGCCCAGTCAGAACCTACTGTTCTTGTTCCACAAGCTTGGATTTTAATTTTAGACTGATAGGGGTACAAGAGCCAATTTTCCCTTCCAGGCACACCTTGCCCAGTGATTTCTGCATGGAGCCCTAGTCAGGAAACTGGGCACGAACAACCACCAACCCTTGCCCCACCTGGTTCACTAATGTCCGTCAGGGAAGGAAATCTGTCGCCCTTACCTGGTCATAGAGTCACAGAAGTTTACAGCATAGAAACAGGCTCTTCGGCCCAATTTGTCCATGCTGCACCTTTTTGAACCCCGAGGCCAGTCCCAATTGCCCACGTTTGGCCCATATCCCTCCATACCCATCTTACCCATGTAACTACCTAAATGCTTTTCATAAGATAAAATTGCACCTGCCTCTACCTCTGGCAGCTTGTTCCAGGCATCACCGCCCTCTGTGTGAAAACATTGCCCCCCTGGATCCTTTTGTATCTCTCCCCTCTCACCTTAAACCTATGTCCCCTAGTTTTAGACCCCCCTACCTTTGGGAAAAGATATTGACTATCTAGCTGATCTATGCCCCTCATTATTTTATAGACCTCTATGAGATCCCCCCTTAGCCTCCGGCGCTCCAGAGAAAAAAGTCCCAGTCTATCCAGCCTCTCCTTATAACTCAAACCATCAAGTCATGGTAGCATCCAAGTAAATCTTTTCTGCACACTTTCTAGTTTAATTATATCCTTTCTATGATAGGGGTGACCAGAATTGTACACAGTATTCCAAGTGTGGCCTTACCAATGTCTTGTACTACTTCAACAAGACGTCCTAACTCCTGTATTCAATGTTCTGACCAATGAAACCAAGCATGCCGAATGCCTTCTTCACCATTCTGTCCACCTGTGACTCCACTTTCAAGGAGCTATGAACCTGTACTCCTAGATCTCTTTGTCCTGTAACTCTCCCCAATGCCCTACCATTAACTGAGTAAGTTCTACCCTGGTTCGATGGACCAAAATGCATCACCTCGCATTTATCTAAATTAAACTCCATCTGCCATTCGTCAGCCCACTGGCCAATTGATCAAGATCCCATTGCAATCCTAGATAACCTTCTTCACTGTCCACTATGCCACCAATCTTGGTGTCACCTGCAAACCATGTCTCCTAAATTCTCATCCAAATCATTAATATAAATGACAAATAACAGCGGACTCAGCACCGGTCCCTGAGGCACACCTCTGGTCACAGGCCTCCAGTTTGATAAACAACCCTCTACAGCCACTCTCTGTCTCTGTCATCAAGCCAATTTTGTATCCATTTGGCAACCTCACCCTGGATCCCGTGAGATTTAACCTTATGCAACAACCTACTTTGACAGGTACCTTGTCAAAGGCCTTGCTAAAGTCCATGTAGACAACATCAACTGCTCAAATTCGCAAGATATGATTTTCCACTCACAAAGCCATGATGTCTGTCCCTAATCAGTCCTTGTGTCTCTAAATGCCTGTGGATCCTGGCTCTCCAAATACCTCCCAGCAACTTACCCACTACAGATGTGAGGCTCACCGGCAGTGCCGGATTTAGGCATAAGCTAAACAAGCTACAGCTCAGGGCCTCACGATCCGCAGGGGCCTCTCAAAATTTCAGAATTTTTTTTGAGGTGTTTTAAAATTACACGTGGCTTTTTATGTGTTCAGTAGTTATACTATATTATAATCTATGAGAGAGATCAAGCCAGCCAAATGATAAATATGTAATCAGTAAATGCATTCATTTGAAAATAATTTGTATTTTTCACTTTAAATAGCTTGCTATTAAATAATTAAAAAATTTTTGTAGCGACCCAAGGTCCTGTTTTGGTACGCACCTTTGTGAGACCTTTTGGTGTAACTTTTTAACAAGGGGCCTCCAAGCTTTATATAGCTTAGGGCCTCACCAAGTTTAAATCCGGCACTGCTCACAGGCCTGTAGTTCCCAGGCTTTTCCCTGTAGCCCTTCTTAAACAAAGGCACAACATTTTCCACCCTCCAATCTTCAGGCACCTCACCTGTGACTATCGATGATTCAAATATCTCTGCTAGGGGACTCGCAATTTCCTCCCTCATCTCCCACAGTGTCCTGGGATACACTTCATCAGGTCCCGGGGATTTATCTACCTTGATGCGCTTTAAGACTTCTAGCACCGCCTCCTCTGTTATAAGTACACTCCTCAAGATATCGCTATTTATTTCTTACATGTGACTTCAGAGCCACAGTAACGTGGTTGACTCTTAACTGCCCTCTGAAATGTTCGAGGAAGCCACTCAGTTCAAGTGCGACTACGGATTTGATTTGATTTATTATTGTCACATGTGTTAGTATACAGTGAAAAGTTTATTGCATGCTATACAGACAAAGCATACCGTTCATAGAGAAGGAAAGGAGAGAGTGCAGAATGTCGTGTTACAGTCATAGCTAGGGTATAGAGAAAGATGAACTGAGTGCGAAGTAGGCCCATTCAAAAGTCTGATGGCAGCAGGGAAGCAGCTGCTCTTGAGTCGGTTAATACGTGACCTCAAACTTTTGATTATTTTTGCCGACGGAAGAAGGCGTAAGAGAGTATGTCCTTAATTATGCTGGCTGCTTTTCCGAGGCAGCGGGAAGTGTAGACAGAGTCAATGGGTGGGAGGCTGGTTTGTGTGATGGACTGGGCTTCGTTTATGACCCTTTGTAGTTTCTTGCGGTCGTGGGCAGAGCAGGAGCCATACCAAGCTGTGATACAACCAGAAAGAATGCCTTCTATGGTGCATCTGCAAACATTGGTGAGTCGTAGCTGACATGCCAAATTTCCTTAGTCTTCTGAGAAAGTAGAGGCGGTGGTGGGCATTCGTAACTATAGTGCCGGCATGGGGGGGAACCAGGACAGGTTGTTGGTGATCTGGACACCTAAAAACTTGAAGCTCTTGGATTCGTGGGACATGAGCAATAAATGCTGGCCAGCCAGCCACACCCATGTCCCGCAAATTAATTAAAGAGGAACAATTTCTGTTCAATCAAATTCGTAACTGGGAATTGTGAGATTGCGGGCCTACAGTTTTCAGGGCAGTTCACCAGGCGTCTGAAAAACCTGACTGGAAAATCGATTCTCCTGCTTTCACTTGATCCCATAACGGTAACCTAAAGTCATGAGGGTGTTGCAGTCGCACAGACGGGGTTGAAATAATACATCATGTGGCATGTTTTAGGAAGCCATGTCCCCGTCACAGAACCGCATCCACTAGGAGAGCGTATCAGGAAATGAGATCGCCTCCTCGGGGTTTTCAAATAATTAGTTTTGCTGAATGGAAAATCGCAATATTCATTGACCTCAATGCCAGAATTTCACATACGTCTGCTGTGCAATTTGATAGAATCTGTCCTTGCAAATAAATTATGCAGATCATTTTAATTTTTTCTCAGGTTTTGAAGAAAAGGCTTCTCTGTGGGCAGCATATTAATACTTTTAGCATTCGTATTATTTTTGCTTCGAACGCTTTGGTTTTAATTTGAATTTGTTACGATGAGGGATATCAATCCACCGAAACGTGAATGAAAGTGGTTCAGATTTGGAACACACTGCCTGATGGGGTGGTGGAGAAAAAAAAATCAATAGTAGCCTTTGGAAGAGAACTCGATAAATACTTGAGCAGAAACAAAAATCAATGATGTGGAGAGGCGGCGGAGGAATGCGATTTTCTTTCCATAAAATCCCTACAGTGCAAAAGGAGGCCATTCGACCCATCGGGCCCTATTTTACCATCAGGTTGTGCCCATTTTTGGGCATGAAAACTGGGTAAAGTCGGACGTGAGGTGAGTAGCGCAATCCGCGCCCACCTCCGCGCCCCGTTCCTCCTTTACCAATCGGCGAAAATGGCCACCATCTGGACCGCGTCCGAAATGGGTGCGGCGTCAATTTCAATGCATGCAAATGCATTGAAATTGATGCTGCGCCTGCACGCCCAAACTTACCAGCCCTTCCCCCCCTTACCACCGCATTAGCCCACCCAGATTTGACGCGAAACCGACATGGTCCGCAAATGTCCCATTCGGGCGCTCCAGCTTTTGAGGTGGTAAGTTCAAAGCTTACCAGCGGTTCTCTGATTCAGATCGGGGGGGGGGGGGGGCGGAGGAGGGGGGAGGGGGGGGGTGGTGCAGTGGGCCGCGATCGGTCTGGGTAGCAGAAGGTGGGGGGGATAAGGGGGTCAGTTATGTTGTGGGAGTAGAGCAATGTCTGTGGGGACCAGGAGGGAGGCATTATCCGGCCCGGGAGCAATGTGGCAGGGGAGCGTTTTTCTATTATTTTTACTGCGCGTGCACAGTTGGAGGCATCGATCGGAGCTGCAGCGTTTCGGGCGCGATAAGCCCCACCCACAGGCTTCTGCAGCGCGATTCAGAATCACTGATATTTTTTTCAGGCAGAGTGCGTAGAGGGGGCACCGGAGAACGGGTCTAAAAGTCGGATCTGAAACACTCCCAGATTCAGCACTGAGAATTAAAATATTAAAATCGGGCCGAATGAGTCTGCAATAACCCTCCAACAGAGCATTCCACCTGGACACTATCCCTGTAACCCCACGTATTTACACTGCCAATCCCCGTAATCCACATTAAAGGGCAATTTAGCATGGCCAATTCACCTAACTTACACCTATTCGGACTGTGGGAGGAAACCGGAGCACTTGGAGGAAACCCACGCAGACACGGGGAGAATGTATGAATTCCACACAGACAGTCACCCGAGATTGGAACTGAACCCGAGTCCCTGGTGCTGTGAGACAACAGTGCTATCCACTATCCCAAAGTGCTGTCCAAGCTGGTGTGTTCGTCAAAAGAGTTGCCGCTGACTCAATGGGCCCTTGGGCCCCCAGCTATTTACAATCTAAATTAACAACTTGGATACAGGGATAGGAGGCTCTATCGTCAACTTTGCAGATGACACAAAAATAGGCAGGACAGTAAGTTGCAATGAGGAAATAAGAACCCTACAAATGGATATAGATAGGTTAGCAGAGTGGGCCAAAACGTGGCAGATGGAGTTTCACGTGGATAAGTGTGAGGTCATGCATTTTGGCCAGAAAAATGGGAAGGCGACTTATTATCTAACTGGGAGAGACTTTGGGGTGCTCCGGTGCAGAGGGACCTGGGTGTGCTCGTTCGTGAGTCCTAAAAAACTAGCATGAAGGTACAGCAGATAAGAAAGAAAGTGAATGGAATGTTGGCATTTATAGCTAAAGGAATAGAATATAAAGGTAAGGAAGTATTGTTGCAGCTATACAAGGCATTGGTGAGGCCACACTTGGAGTGGCCTAATTCTGTTCCCATATCTTATGAACATGTGAATAGGCCGAATGGCACTGTTCTGTGCTATACCACTCTATGAAAGACATGTCAGCGAGGTGAGAGGGAGCTTTGCAATGCATCCTGCAGCAGAGACATCACTTATTGGCAGCTGACTTTAAAAAGGATGTTTCCCTGGCAACACACTATTTTGGCTTCGAGCTGCCTTCGGGTTCTGCCTTGAGTAAACATACACTTCGGATTGTGAGAGCACTTATCCTTACCCTACTCTCCATGTACCATACAGAAAGGATAACAGCTGACCAGCTAATAAAGCTTTATAAAATATATTGGTAACACCAACAACTTGTGCTTATTTATACGTATATAGATATACGTGTTTGTATGTGTACATATATGTCTGTGCGTGTGTGTGCGTGAGAATGCATGTGTGTGTGTGTGTGGCTATCAGAAGCTAAAATCTTTCTTCACTTCTCAAAGAGAAGATGCATTTTGGTAAATTGCAGCTGGTGGGACTGTCTCTGAAAGCATTTCTTACCCAGAGAGTACTGATTATCATAGAATCATAGAATCCCTACAGTGCAGAAGGAGGCCATTCAGCCTATAGAGTCTGCACTACTCTCCGACAGAGCATCTCACCCAGACCCACACCAGCCCCCCCCCCGCCCTATCCCCTAACCCCACATATTGATTCCACTAATTCACACATCTTGGGGGTATGGCGAATCCACCTAACCAACACACCTGTGGACTATGGGAGGAAACCGGAACACCCGGAGGAAACCCACACAGTGTAAGTTTCAGGGCATTCCTCCATATTTTAAAAGGACTCAGTAGAAACCTGACAGTTTAAAAGTGGCCAACTCTGGCTGCTAGCTGATAAAACCTCCCAGAAGGCTCGGCAGGACAAACATAACCTGCCTGTGGACTGTGCCAAGGAAAGGTGTGAGCCCCCTGAATATGCAAGTGGCCAGAAAGGCAGAAAGGCAGACACACCAGTGATCTAATCATCAGAAGGACAAAGGGAGAGGGAGACCAGCAAACGAACAGTAAACAGACCAGCAGGGAGACAATGGCCAAGGAAATCGGCCCATCCACAGAAGACAAGAAGACCCATCCCACTGATGGGACACTGTTCAGGAAGCTCTGGAGGAGCATTAAGAAGACTTTAAAATAACGACCAACGGGGGTCAAGGCAGTTCCAGCCTTTTGTGTTTGGACTTGACTCAATTAAAACTGAGACTGCCGGTGATCGGAAGCCCATTGTCCTTGAGAATCACCTACGGGGGCAGGGAAGCTGGTTGTTAAATTGGGCTGAAGTTAAGATCAAGAGAGACAGACAAGCAAGAGGGAGTCAGACAAGCAAGACGGAGCTCTCTTCCAGAACCGCAAGCTGATGTGCAGAGGTGAAGACCAACAGCAGCCCAGTTTCGACTCTGCACTAAGACATTCGAGCCCACCACAAAGGAACCCGTTTTAGAATTGTGAGTATCCCAGCCAACCTTGTGAAGCTCCCGAGGATAGGATAGAGGTTGAGGCAAGGGGAGGGGTGGTGTATTGTAATTTTAAAGTTCAGTAATCTTGTTTTGAACTGTGTAAAGTAAGATTTTACGTTGTACCCGTTACCATTTCTCCCATAGTGATAGTATAAAGTATAAGTTTTATTCATGTGTGGCGGGGTATTGGAAAGGTTGATTTTATTGTTAAATAAATCACTGTAAGTTTTGAAACTCGTTTGGAGTTTGTCTTGCCTCTTGTTCTCTCATCAGCGCACTCTGACGAGGTCACAGTTTCAATATCCCTCACCATAAATCCGGAGTCTAGAACCGAGGGTGATCTGAGCGATTCGAACCCGCTCACTCAAGGGAGACTGCTGGTCAGGAGATTAAAAGGACAGAGTCTCTCTGTTCTCTCTCTTGGAGACCTACTCGAGTGGAGTGGGTGCAGGGTGGCCGTTGTCCCACCGACAAGGGAGAGAATCACTCAGGCCTTGGTGGCGGTTTTGGGATGGCTGTGTGATATAAGTATCAGGTTACCGGTCAGGTATAAATGGTGAGCCTGGTTCAGCGCTCTCTCCTGCAGAGTTGCCCCAGTGCAGCATTCCCCGGCCTTTGAAATTCCAAGGCCTGTAAGAGAGAGACACTCGCAGCTATCGGCAGACCCCCAAATACCGGCCTGTAAGTGGAGTAAAGAGAAAGATCCCGCTAAAACAGACATGGGAGAACTTGCAAACGCCGCGCAGACCTAAGGCCGGAATTGAACTTGGGTCCCTTTCACTGTGAGGCAGCAGGTCAGAGAAAGGGCTCCTCGTTATTTACTGGAGGCTTTGGCCCAAGAGGTGGAAAGGAGGAGAAACATCATGTTTTCACAGGGGGAAAGAAGGTCCTCCAGGCACACGCCATGTCGGGATTGGGAGCATTAAGTTAATTAAGTTAATTCAAGGATTGTGGTGCACAGATCTGGCCGCAATGCTGCAAGAGGTTCAATGATCCCACATGAGTGGTCAAATTCAGTGAACGTATCTTCAAACACCATCTCCTTTTACTAGCCCGCCAACCTTCCTTGTGTTATGCCAACATCATTCACCCATCAGTAATCTTCAGCAATCAGGATCCATACCTCCTGCAGTTACCGCTGCTACAAGCTTCATATCTGAACTCATAGATTTCTAAAGCGACAACTAGAATCATTGAATCTATGGCACGGAGACAGGCCCTTTGGCCCAAACTGGTCCATGCCGACCAAAATGTCATCTCAGTCAACCCCATTTGCCTGCATTTGGCCCAGATTTTTCTCGACAGGGACCATTGCAATTGGCATTGCTGGGGACATCCTGGATGATGGTAGTAGGTAGAATGCTGCCTGATGCACTTTCTCAAAACTCACATCACCCACATCGAGGCTGGCAAGAGGTATAAGCTGCAAGCCTTCCCTTCTGCATTTTTGCTTTCGGGTGCCCAAGGACTGCCATCTGACCAGCCAGTGCAGCTTTGTGATAAAAGGCGTGAGCAAGAGCAGCCACCAGCTCAGATACAGTCACTGCATACTGCTTTCGAAGGTGGTATGGAAACTCAGCTCCTGGAGTGCAAGTGGGCACCAGTGGAACGCAGTCAGGCTTCCGGGGAAAGAATGGCAGGTGTGCCAGACCCTGAGAATGCACAGAATCCCTATAGTGCAGACGAAGGCCATTCAGCCCATCAAGTCTGCACTGATCCTCTGAAAGAGCGTCTTATCCATCCCATCACCTTATCCCCATTACCCCACACATTTACCATGGCTAATCCACACAACCGACACACCATTGGACTGTGGGAGGAAACTGGAGCACCCAGAGGAAAGCCAACGTTGACACAGTAAGAATGTGCAAACTCCACACCGACAGTCTCCACATCTGGAGTAATGCGTAGAGTATTGGACTCCTTATTTAACAAAATATGTAAATATGCTGCAAGCAGTTCAGAAAAGGTTTCCCAGACTAATACCTGGAATGGGTGGGTTGTTTTATAAGGAAAGGATGGACAAACTAGGCTTGTATCCAGTAGAGTTTAGAAGCTTATGAGATAGCCTGATCAAAACCTTTAAGATCATAGAATCATAGAAACCATAGAAACCCTACAGTGCAGAAGGAGGCCATTCGGCCCATCGAGTCTGCACCGACCACAATCCCACCCAGGCCCTACTCCCACATATTTACCCGCTAATCCCACTAACCTACGCATCTCAGGACTCTCAGGGGCAATTTTTAACCTGGCCAATCAACCTAACCCACACAGTTAATTAAGTTAATTCAAGGATTGTGGTGCACAGATCTGGCCGCAATGCTGCAAGAGGTTCAATGATCCCACATGAGTGGTCAAATTCAGTGAACGTATCTTCAAACACCATCTCCTTTTACTAGCCCGCCAACCTTCCTTGTGTTATGCCAACATCATTCACCCATCAGTAATCTTCAGCAATCAGGATCCATACCTCCTGCAGTTACCGCTTTGGACTGTGGGAGGAAACCGGAGCACCCGGAGGAAACCCACGCTTATCCTTAAGGGTATTGACAGAGAGAATGTGGAGAAGATGTTTCCTCTTGTCAGTGAATCATTGTTTAAAAATAAGGGGTCGCTGATTTCATAGAGCCCATCGAGTCTGCACTGACCACAATCCCACCCAGCCTCTATCCCCATAACCCTATGCATTTACCCTAGCTGGTTCCTCTGACACGAAGGGGCAATTTTAACATTGCCAATCCACCTAACCCGCACATCTTTGGACGGTGGGTGGAGACGGGAGCAAACACACGCAGACACGGAGCGAACATGCAGACTCTGCACAGACAGTGACCCAAGGCCAGAATTGAACCCGGGTCCCTGGCACTGTGAGGCTAACTATTGAGCCACCGTGTCACCCCGAACAGAGATTTAAGACAGAAATTAGATTTTTTTTTTCTCTTAGAGGGTTGCGTCTCTGCTTCCACTGCCTTTTGAGGAACAGAGTTCCAGAGCCTTTGATTATTTCTAAGGCAGAGCCAGATATGGTCTGCAAAGGTCTGATTTCAAGGGTTGTAAAGGTTATTGGGAGTAGGCAGGGATGTGGGTTTGAGGTTAGAATCAGACAAGCCGTGATATTATTGAATGGTGGAGCAGGCTCCAGGGACCGAGTGGCCTACTCCTGCTCCTAAGTCATATGTTCCTATATTTGTAAGTTTCAATAGAGGTCAGGGCAACACTGCTGCCTCACAGTGCCAGGGACCTGGGTTCGATTCCCGGCTTGGGTCACTGTCTGTGTGGAGTTTGCACATTCTCCCCATGTCTGCGTGGGTTTCCCCTGGGTCCTCCAGTTTTCTCCCGCAGTTCGAAAGGCATGCTGGTTAGTTGCATTGGCTATGCTAAATTCTCCCTCAGTGTACCCGAATAGATGCTGGATCATGGCGACCATTGGATTTTCGCAGTAACTTCATTGCAGCGTTAATTAGTGTTAACTAATAATTTAACTTTACTTTAGATCCATGTTCGCTGCCATGTATGCCCAATTGTGTGCCTTACTGGTTCCTGTGCTGTACTGTTCTTTGTTCTCTTTGTGTATACACCCTAGGTCCTGGTGCTCCTTCACCCCTTTCAGAATTGTATCTTCATTTAATATTTCCTCTCTTCTGTTCTTGCTACTAAAATGTATCATTACACACTTCGTCAACAGATCATCTGGCCAAAGCATCTCAAAGTGCTTTGTATGGCAAATTAATATCTGCAATGTTATGTGGCCAACAGTGAGAACCATTCTTCAATCAGTAACATCCCATTAAACAGCAGCAAGGTGAAAGATCAACTGCTAATACTTCAAAGTAAAAAGTTTGATTATGTCAAATGAATATTATTGCTGTGAAAGGGTGAATTCTTTCCCCATGAATCTAGCACGTTATGCAAAATACTTGGCAGACTATGGACTGCAATGAGACGCAGCAGAGATTTAGATTACGGACAAGCCCGTGAATATTTTGGGACCATTGTAAAAAAAAACTTCAATAATCATAATGTTCCAACAATGGGATTGTGGATTTTGAACAGAAGGAGGAGATGTGGGGAAGGGCATTTTGGGTTCTGCCCAAGACCGCAAAAAACTACAAAAGGTCACGAATGTAGCCCCATCCATCACGCAAACCAGCCTCCCATCCATTGACTCTGTCTACACTTCCCGCTGCCTTGGAAATGCAGCCAGCGTAATTAAGGACCCCACGCACCTCAGACATTCTCTCTTCCACCTTCTTCCCTCGGGAAAATGATACAAAGGTCTGAGGTCACGTACTAACCATCTCAAGAACAGCTTCTTCCCTGCTGCTGTCAGACTTTTGAACGGACTTACCTTGCATTAAGTTGATCTTTCTCCACACCCTCGCTATGACTGTAACACTGCATTCTGCACTCTCTCATTTCCTTCTCTATATACGGTATGCTTTGTCTGTATAGCGTGCAAGAAACAATACTTTTCACTATATGCTAATAAGTGACAATAATAAATCAAATCAAATCAAAGTATTCTGGCTGAGCCATGCCTGCCGTGGATTGTGCCGATCCCAGAAAATGGCATTTGTGTCTAAAAATGGCTTTCGCGCCCGGCGCCAAATGGTTTAAGATCATCCCAGTCCCTTGCAACTGGTACAAACTGGATCACACCTGGAAAGGGCTCGAGGCAATTTAGCATATTTAAAGTAGCATTTAAATGTGCTTAGCTGGTTCGATGCTGGATTTTCCCAGCTCCTGGAACCCTCTAATGACACTCGGGTGCAGCATGGGCCTGGCGAGAATCACTACTGGTCTTCATTGCAGCCCCCGGGTGGTTTGGGACATGGCGGGGCAGTGTCCACCTGGCAGTGCCCACCTGGCAGTGTCCACCTGGTGTCCTGGCAGTGCCAACCCTGGATCCTGGTAATGCCAGTTGGGCACTGCCAATATGTCGGGGCAGTTCTAAGGGGGTGAAGTCTACATGGAGTGGGGCAGGGAGTTGTGGAGGGAGGGGCCTGAAGAGGGGGTTATGAAGAGGGTTTGTGAAGGGGTGGGGCATGAATGGGTGGGACATGAGAGGGGACATGTTGGGTATCATGAATAGGGGCCCATTGGGAGGCCCCCCTGGTGCCCAGATGCTAAAGATCTGTGTCGGGGAGGGGGTGGGGAAACATGCCACCAATGAGGAGGGGTGTCCCAATATCTGTGGGGGGGATGGAGTGCCCTTTCAAAATGGCATCCAATGGCTTTGCAGCCAGGCTCATGGGAATCTTTCCGCCCCGTTCCTCCTAGAACTGGTGCACAACTCACCACTCTTCCAAAAAATGACGAAGTATTGAATGATTGCGGTCCAGACCACATCGTTTCCTTGCCATTATGACAAGTAGCAGCTGTGGTTCACACACGTAGATTCAAACTAACAGCAACAGATTTATTATAACAGCTCCTGCCTGTACAGAGGATGAACTGAAAGTAAAACAGAGTCTGTGCAACACCCTAACGTCATCGCCATCAAATCATGTGATCAGCCTTTAAAGCAATCTTGCAACCAGTAAAATGTGTGACAGTAATTCATCCTCATTTGGTTTAAGCACTCACAGCTTTGCTCTGAGCTGCTGTTGACTTAAGAGAATCGGGCCTGAATGAAATTCAAAGAGTTTGTGAAAAATATATATTTGTGTAGGATACAATAAAAGATTGATAATGATTCTTAAAGTGTGCAGACGAGTCTGTTGGCAAAAGGCCAAAATCCATAATAAATTCACACTCGTCTCATTAGCTATTGCTTAAATTGATAGTTTGCTCTAGTGCTGGTGGTCTGATAATTAATTATCCTAAATGCTCTCAGCTCCTTTCATATCAATTTTATCCTTGATCCTGTTTTTGAAATCGTTCGCTAAAAAAAACGGCAATATAATTCCTGCGCCTGACGATAGCAGTGAAATTATTTTGCTTCACAGCGGGGCTCATTCGCTCCAAGCTGACAAACACTAACAGTTGTCAGATGCAAGTGCAAATTATTATCAACCAATATTTGGTAAAAGATGCTGACCATCAAACGTTCTATCATTAAGGGACAGGAGATAGATTTCACAGTCAATGAAATTTAATTGCTCAGTCACAAATCTATTGCAATCATTTCTGCTAAAATTCATCACAGTTTTACAACAATATTTCTGCTTGCTGCATCACTGGTCAATATCATAGTCAAGAATCAATCATTAGCAATGGTTGAGCGCATTTTCGTGCATCGTGTAGTACAGAGGTGCCCACGACGTTGATCGCAGTTGACTGGTCAATTGGGAACTGGTTCCCAGTAGACTGTTTGCTTTCTCACTGCTCTTTCTCTGTGAAAAGGATAAGAGTAAACTTTCTGTGTTGACATAATAGAAACTGCATTATATGCACACATATATATATATTATCCAACAGTGCAGAAGGAGGCCATTCAGCCCATCGAGTTTGCACCGACCATAATCCCACCCAGGCCCTATCTCTAGAACCCCATGCATTTACCCTAGTTAGTCCCCCTGACACTAAGGGGCAATTTAGCATGGCCAATCCACCTAACCTGCACATCTTTGGACTGTGGGAGGAAGCCGGAGCACCCGGAGGAAACCCACGCAGACACGAGGAGAATGTGCAAACTCCACACAGACAGTGACCCAAGCCGGGAATCGAACCCGGGTCCCTGGCGCTGTGAGACAGCAGTGCTAACCACTGTGCCATCGTGCCGCCCAATACAGACGGTTGTTGGTGAAGGCAGCTGCAAACAGCCTGCAGAAGGTGCTTCCTGTGTATTATAAAGAACAAAGAAAAGTAGAGCACAGGAACAAGCCTGTGCCGATTATGATGCGCTAACTAAACTAAAAAAAAACTTCTGCCCTTACTCGGTCCGTATCCCTCTATTTCCCCCATATTCAGGCACCCATCCAGATGTCTCTTAAACATTGCTAATATGCCTGCTTTCACCACCTCCTCTGGTAGCGTGTTCCAGGCATCCACCACACTCTCCATAGAATCCGTAGAATCCCTACAGTGCAGAAGGAGGCCATGTGGCCCATCAAGTCTGCGCCGACCACAAACTCACCCAGCCCCTATCCCCATAGCCCCACGTATTGATCCTGCTCGTCCCCCTGACACTAAGTGACAATTTTGCATGGCCAATCCACCTAATCCGCACATCTTTGGACTATGGCAGGAAACCGGAGTACCCGGAGGAAACCCACGCAGACATGGGGAGAATGTGCAAACTCCACACAGAAAGTGACCCAAGCCAGGAATCGAACCTGGGTCTCTGGTGCTGTGAGGCAGCAGTGCTAACCACTGTGCCACCATGCGGCCCCCATCCTCTGCCTCTGCGTGAAAAACTTCCCCCGTACATCTCCCTCAAACTTTGCCCCTCTCACCTTGAACCTGTGCCCCCTTGTGATTCACACTTCCGCCTCTGACTATCCACCCTGGCTATGCCTCTCATAATTTTGTAGACCTCTATCAGGTCTCCCCTCAGCCTCCATCTTTCCAATGAAAACACTCCCAGTTTATTCAACCTCTCCTCATATCTAACATCCCCAAGACCAGACAACATCCTCGTGAACCTTCTTTGCACTCTTTCCAAAGCTTCCACGTCCTTCTGGTAGTGTGGTGACCAAAACTGCATGCAATACTCCAAATACAGCCTAACCAAGGTTTTACATAGTTGCAGCATGATTTCCCAACTCTTGTACTGAAAGCAGAATGTGGGTTAACACATATTTAGAATATTCTCACCTGTTAACTGGGTTGGCACAAGGTTAGACATGAGCTTTGCAGCTTTGAACTCAGATTTAGCCTGGGCTGATGAAGTGTGACTCGCACCTATCCCTGTTGACTGCAAAAGCCTTGTGCAATACAAGTAAGACTTTGCTGTATTATTGTAAGATTTTATCATTGGATCTCGTCACAGGTAGATAGGGTGGTGAAGAGGATGTTTAGCACTCTTGCCTCCATTGGCCAGAGCATTGAATACAAGAGTTGGGGCGTAACGTTACATCTGTACAAGACATTGGTGAGGCCATATTTGGGATGTAATCCTGGTCGCCCTGTTATATGAAGAATATTATTAGACAGGAAAGGGTGCAAAAAAGATTTACAAGGATGTTACGGGGCTTGGAAGGTTTGAATTATAAGGAGAGGCTGGATAGGCTGGTACTTTTTTCTCTGGAGCGGAGAAGGTGATTCACTTTGGAAGGAGTAACAGGATTACAGAGTACTGGGCTAATGGTAAAATACTTGGTAGTGTGGATGAACAGAGAGATCTCGGTGTCCATGTGCATAGATCCCTGAAAGTTGGCACCCAGGTTGATAGGGTTGTTAAGAAGGCGTACGGAGTGTGAGCTTTTATTGGTAGAGGTATTGAGTTTTGGAGCCAGGAGGTCATGTTGCAGCTGTACAAACCTCTGGTGCGGCCGCACTTGGAGTATTGCGTACAGTTCTGGTCACCACATTATAGGAAGGATGTGGATGCATTGGAAAGGGTGCAGAGGAGATTTACTAGGATGTTGCTTGGTATGATGGGAAGGTCTTATGGGGAAAGGCTGAGGGACCTGAGGTTGTTTTCGTTAGAGAGAAGAAGGTTAAGAGGTGACGTAATAGAGGCATACAAGATGATCAGAGGATGAGATAGGTGGATAGTGAGATCCTTTTTCCTCAGATGGTGATAGCTAGCACGAGGGGACATAGCTTTAAATTGAGGGGTGATAGATATAGGACAGATGTCAGAGGTGGGTTCTTCACTCAGAGAGTGGTAAGGGCATGGAATGCCCTGCCTGCAGCCGTAGTGGACTCGCCAACATTAAGGGCATTTAAATGGTCATTGGATAAACACATGGCTGATATTGGAATAGTGTAGGTTAGATGGGCTTTAGATTGGTTTCACTGGTCGGTGCAACATCGAGGGCTGAAGGGCCTGTACTGCGCTGTAATGTTCTATGTTCTATGTCAGAATGAGGGGTGGCCTCATAAAGATTTATAAAATCATGAGGGGCACAGATAAGGTGAATTGCAAAGATCTTTTCCCCAGGGTAGGGGAGTCGGAAACTGGAGGACATAGGTTTAAGGTGAGAGGGAAAAGATTTAAAAGGGACCGGAGGGGCAACTTTTTTCACACAGAGGGTGGTGCATATATGGAATGAGGAGAGGAGGTGGTAGAGGCGGGTACAATTACAATGTTTAAAAGGCACATGGATGGGAAAGGTTTAGGGGATTTGGGCCAAATGCGGGCAAATGTGAGCAGTTCAGTTTAGGAAACGTGGTCGGCATGGACACGTTGGGCTGAAGGGCCTGTTTCCGTACTGTATATCTCTGTGACTCTATGGCCGTGATTTTACCAGCTCACTTCGCCCATTGGAGCGAGCTGGTAAAATCATATGATAGCCAAGAAATCAAGGCTCATGCCTGATTTCTCAGCTCTCGCGATCTTACTGACACCGGATTTTCGGCGCAGTCAGCCTTTCACCCATTTCCGGCGAGAGGCTGAATAATTTATTTGAATTTATTAAAATACCAATTTGCGTGGCATTAGCGAGCCAAGGACACAAATGTCCGGGCTCACTTGCCTTTGTGGCCTCACCGGGAGTGGTTCTCTCCGGAAGGAAAAACACCTGTTCACCATGAACGAGTTTCCCTCGCCAGTAGAACCAAAGGTCATTAAGGCCCCCTGGGGAGGCCAAGGGCAAAGGGGGAGTGACCCTTGGACAGTGCCAGCCTGGCAGTACCAGTCTGGGACCTTTGCACTACCAGCCTGGTACTTTGGCAATACACACTGGGCACCTTGGCACTGCCCATTGAAGAGGGCCCGATAGGGGAGGAAGTGGGGGTACCTGCTACCACTGTGCGTGCAATTGGTGGGGGAGGGGGTCGCACTGCGCACTCTGCCTGTGATCGGTCGGGGGGGGGCAATGGCTGCAGCTCTGCATGCGATTGGTGGGAGGGATGGCTGCAGCTCTTCATGCGATTGGTGGAGGGGGAGGGGTGTCCGTTGCTGCTCTGCATGTGATCGTTTGGGGGAGGGAGGGAGGAACGATCAGTCTGGATGGTGGGTGGGCAGCAGAGGGGCGATATTCTCGGAGACTGTGGGGCTCGGGATCGGCCCCAGGCCTCCGCAATTGCGATGGGCGGGGTGTTGGGTTGAGACTGGCTGCAACAGCAGAGGCCTGACAGCTCTCTCTCTTATGAGATGCCCTCATAAGAACAGGATATGGCGCTCGACTCATCGATCAACAGTTCTGACGCGCCACAGCGAAAAACTGCACCGACCTCCTCAGAAGACAAACACGGGACACGGTGGACAGAGTACCCTTCGTCGTCCAGTACTTCCCCGGAGCGGAGAAGCTACAGCATCGCCTCCGGAGCCTTCAACATGTAATTGATGAAGATGAACATCTCGCCAAGGCCATCCCCACACCCCCACTCCTTGCCTTCAAACAACCACGCAACCTCAAACAGACCATTGTCCGCAGCAAACTACCCAGCCTTCAGGAGAACAGTGACCACGACACCACACAACCCTGCCACAGCAACCTCTGCAAGACGTGCCGGATCATCGACACGGATGCCATCATCTCACGTGAGAACACCATCTACCAGGTACACGGTACCTACTCTTGCAACTCGGCCAACGTTGTCTACCTGATACGCTGCAGGAAAGGATGTCCCGAGGCATGGTACATTGGGGAAACCATGCAGACGCTACGACAACGGATGAATGAACACCGCTCGACAATCACCAGGCAAGACTGTTCTCTTCCTGTGGGGGAGCACTTCAGCAGTCACAGGCATTCAGCCTTGGATCTTCAGGTAAGCGTTCTCCAAGGCGGCCTTCACGACACACGACAGCGCAGAGTCGCTGAGCAGAAACTGATAGCCAAGTTCTGCACACATGAGGACGGCCTAAACCGGGATGTTGGATTTATGTCACATTATCAGTAACCCCCACAGCTTTCCCCCTGATCTTGCAGAATCTCACTAACTGTTCTGTCTGGAGACAATACACATCTCTTTAACCTGTGTTGAATGCTCCCTCCACCCACATTGTCTGTACCTTTAAGACCTGGCTGGCTGTCGAGATTTGCATTCTAATTAGTATTCTGTAACTTGATTTCTGTGTCTGTGCACTGTTTGAGAGCAGATATCCGCTCCATCTGACGAAGGAGCAGTTCTCCGAAAGCTTGTGGTATTTGCTACCAAATAAACCTGTTGGACTTTAACCTGGTGTTGTGAGACTTCTTACTGAGCTCTCTCTCTGTCAGGCCTTTGCTGTTGCAATTGTGCATGTGCAGTCACAAGAGGTCTGCACATGCACAATAGCTCCCTCTGCTGATTGACCAAACTGGCTGGCGAATTAAGCCCCACTCTGTCTCCAGTAGCTAGAAACAGTCTAGACCATTTTTTCATGCATTAAGTGCACAAAATTGGGAGTAAAGACTCACCCAAAAAATGGATTTGCAACTATCCCATTTTCACGCTAGCTGCACACTTAGAATTTTTCTCGTAAAATTCCGCCCTATGACTCTCACTCTTAGTGCCTAAGGATCTACAGCACAAATCTGTCCTCACTTATTTGCATTCATGTTAAAAAATTAAAAAATACACATCCTGGACCCATAGAACATGTGCCAACTGAATATTGCAGAATATTAAACCTCTGCGACTTAGGGTACAGAAGCATACATAATGTCACAGGATTTATAATCCAGAGCTCTCATTTAATAGTCTGTAGGATAAGACTTTAATTCCCATTTTGCAATTGGAGAATTTAAATTCAATGAACGAAATAAGGTTTTAATTTGGGACCCGGTGACCACAGAGGTACCAGATTGTTGTAAAAGTCCACCAGCTTTGCTAATGCCCTTTAGGGGAGGATGGTGCGCACGTGATGGTGCATTTTTCTTCATTTGACCCATAGACAGGCTGTATAAGACCTGTGACATGTTTGAATGTCCCTGAGGAGGAGGTTGGGAAGACTGTGCTGGTAGATGGTGTTAGGATGACTGTCGATAAAATAGATCACAAGTCACCAAAGTCTGGGGACTCCTTGAGTCATATGAGAGATGTTTAGGAATGAGTGCATCTTCACAAGCAACTGACAACCTTACAATTGTTCTGAAACCTGGGAAAATGATGGTGTTGCGGCAACATCACTGCTCCAGCAGCATGAGTTCAATTCCCGCCACAGCAGCTGGTGGAATTTAAATCTGAAATTGAAAGCCAGGGTGGGATTTCCGGGCCCCTCCTGCCGGTGGGATATTCCAGTTGGAGTTGACCCCCTCAGAGGGTTCACTCAGAGGCTGGTGAGTGTCTGGAATGAGCTGCTAGGGGCAGGAGCAGAGGCGAGTACAATTTTGTCTTTTAAAAAGCATTTAGACAGTTCCAGGTGGGTATAGAGGGATATGGGCCAAATACAGGCAATTGGGACTAACTTAGTGGTAGCAACTGGGCTGCATTGACAAGTCGGGATGAAGGGCCTGTTTCCGTGCTGTAAACCTCTCTGACTCTAAGCCTGCACCAACAACAATCTCACCCAGGCCCTATCCTCATAACCCCACTTCCCCACAAATGTAATCCCCCTGATACTGAGCATGGACAATCACCTAACCAGCACATCTTTAGACTGTGGGAGGAAACCGGAGCACCCGGAGAAAACCCACGCAGACACGGGGAGAATGTGCAAACTCCACACAGTCAACCTAGGCCAGAATCGAACCCAGGTCCCTGGCGCTGTAAGGCAGCAATGCTGACCACTGTGCCACAGTGCCATCCCTAGCTGTTAGATCATCACAAAAAAAACCATCAAGTTTGTTTCCTTTAGGAAAGAGAACCCGCTATTCCTGGCCTGGTTAATATGTGACTCCAGTTCCCTGCCAGAGCGACTGTTTTCTTACTGAATAAGTGAGATTAAGTGAGGTAACCTCTTGTATCGATTTCCTCTTGTGTATCCTGATCTATCTTCTGCCTGAATTGCCTGAGCCTATGTCAGTTTTCTTACTGTTGCTTTGTCAAATTGTTGGTGTAAATCTGGTGTGAAGTTCTGAAGCGATTCTGAAGCTTATCTGGACTGACACACTCTCCTCCAGGCAGTTCCAGCCTGCTCCACTTCAGTTATTCGGGTGGGACTGGGACTGCAGTAGCAGTGCAAAGCAAAACTGTTTCTCACCAATATTGCAATGCAGTGCATCCGGTATTAACCATGGCCTGGCTTAATTCATAGCCAATTCCTTCTTCTTGGTTCTCAGTAGATGAGCTGTAGAGTCCGAGCTGCCAGAGAGTCCGTATTATCCAGCAAGGAACATGGAAATGTAGGAATGCATAAGAGCTCTACCATCCATCAGAACAATCATAGAAATCATAGAAACCCTACAGTGCAGAAGGAGGCCATTCGGCCCACCGAGCATGCCGAATGCCTTCTTCACCACTCTGTCCACCTGTGACTCCACTTTCAAGGAGCTATGAACCCCTAGATCTCTTTGTTCTATAACTCTCCCCAACACCCGACCATTAACTGAGTAAGTCCAGCTCTGGTTCGATCTACCAAAATGCTTCACCTCGCATTTTTCTAAATTAAACTCCATCTGCCATTCATCAGCTCACTGGCCCAATTGATCAAGATCCCATTGCAATCATAGATAACCTTCTTCACTGTCCACTATGCCACCAATTTTGGCGTCATCTGCAATCTTACCTCCTAAATTCTCATCCAAATCATTCATATAAATGGCAAATAACAGTGGACCCAGCACCGATCCCTGAGGCACACCGTTGGCCACAGACTTCCAGTTTGAAAAACAACCTTCTAAAACCACTCTCAGTCTTCTGTCATCAAGCCAATCTTGTATCCATTTGGTTACCTCACCCTGGATCCCATGAGATTTAACTTTCTGCAACAACCTACCATGCGGTACCTTGTCAAAGGCCTTGCTAAAGTCCATGTAGACAACATCAACTGCACTGCCCTCATCTACCTTCTAGGTTACCCCTTTAAAAAACTCAATCAAATTTGTGAGACATGATTTTCCACTCACAAAGCTAAGCAGACTGTCCCTAATCAGCCCTTGCCTCTCTAAATGCCTGTAGATCCTGTCTCTCAGAATACCTTCTCACAGCTTACCCACTAAAGATGTCAGGCTCACCAGCCTGTAGTACCCAGGCTTTCCTGTGCAGCCCTTCTTGAACAACATTTGCTACCCTCCAATCTTCAGGCACCTCACCTGCAGGTGGTAGTCTGCCTCCCTGGTGCCGGGGTACTGGATGTCTCCGAGAGGGTAGGAAGCATATTTAAAAAGGAAGGTAGTCAAACTGATGTGATTGTACACATTGGTGGAAATGATGTAGGTAGGAAGAGCAGGGGGGTCATACGAGAGAAATTCAGGGAGTTGGGTGCTAGGCTAAAAAGTAAGACCTCCAGGGTAGCAATCTCTGGACTGCTCCCGGTGTCTAGTGCAAGTGAGGCTCGGAACAGGGAGATTCTACAGTTGAATGCGTGGCTAAAGGACTGGTGCAAGAGGGAGGGTTTTAAATTCATAGATAACTGGGAAATCTTCAAGTCAGGATGGCAACTGTACAGAAAGGATGGGTTACACCTTAACTGGAAGGGAGCAAATATCCTGGCTGGGAGTTTTGCTAGAGTGTTTCGGCAGGATTTAAACTAGTGTGGCAGGGGGGTGGGGAACAAAACAGGAGGTCAGTAAATACTGAGGCTGGGGTCGAGCTGGGGGCTAGGGCAAGGCTAGCTAAGAAGAGGAGCACTCTGGAGGAGGAGGACCTGACTGGGCCTGGAGGTCTGGAGTGCATCTGCTTCAATGCGAGGAGTGTAACGGGTAAAACAGACGAACTTAGGGCCTTAATGCTTATGCGGAATTTGGATGTGGTTGCGGTGACGGAAACTTGGTTAAAAGAAGGACAGGACTGGCAGCTGAATATTCCGGGGTATAAGTGTTTTAGGCGAGACAGAGGAGGGGCTAAAAAAGGTGGGGGAGTAGCGATATTAGTTAAGGAGCATATTACCGCGGTGCAGAGGGGAGGCAACTTAGAGGGGTCATGTACTGAGTCGCTGTGGGTGGAACTCAGAAACAGGAAGGGTGCAGTCACTATGCTGGGGGTGTACTACAGACCACCCAACAGCCCACGGGAAGTGGAGGAAAGGATATGTCAGGAGATTCTGGATAGGTGCAGAAAACATAGGGTTGTTGTAGTGGGGGACTTTAATTTCCCTGGCACAGACTGGAAAGTGCTGAGAGCTGGGGGTCCGGATGGGGAGGAATTTGTAAAATGCGTACTGGAAGGTTCTTTGGAACAGTATGCAGATAGCCCGACTAGAGAGGGGGCTATACTGGACCTAGTTCTGGGAAATGAGCCCGGTCAGGTCGTCAAAGTTTCGGTAGGGGAACATGTGGCAAATAGTGACCACAACTCTGTTAACTTTAGGATAGTAATGGACAAGGATGAGTGCTGTCCTACGGGCAGGGTGCTAAATTGGGGGAAGGCTGACTATAGCCGGATTAGGCAGGAATTGGTGGATGTTGATTGGGAGAGGATGTTCGAGGGTAAGTCCGCGTCTGGCATGTGGGAGTCTTTTAAGGAACTATTGATAAGGCTGCAGGATAGGCATGTGCCTGTAAAAAGGAAAGATAGGAAAGGTAGGATTCGAGAGCCGTGGATAACCAGGGAAATTGAGGATCTGATTAAAATGAAAAGGGAGGCGTACGTTAAGTCCAGGCAACTGAAAACAGATGGAGCTCTGGAGGAATACAGAGAGAGTAGGAAAGAACTCAAACGGGGAGTTAGAAGGGCAAAAAGAGGTCACGAGATGTTCTTGGCAGGCAGGATTAAGGAGAATCCTAAGGCATTCTATTCATACGTTAGGAACAAAAGAGTTGTCAGGGAGAAAATCGGACCTCTCAGGGACAAAGGAGGGGAATTATGCTTAGAACCCAAGGGAATAGGGGAGATCCTAAATGAATACTTTGCATCGGTATTCACGAAGGAGAGGGGCGTGTTAACCGGGAGTGTCTCGGAGGGAGGTGTTGATCCGTTAGAGAAAATCTTCATTACAAGAGAGGAAGTGTTAGGTTTTTTAGGGAACATTAAAACTGACAAAGCCCCAGAGCCTGATGGCATCTATCCTCGACTGCTCAGGGAGACGAGAGGTGAAATTGCTGGGCCTCTGACAGAAATCTTTGTCGCTTCTTTGGACACGGGTGAGGTCCCTGAGGATTGGAGGATAGCAAATGTGGTCCCGTTGTTTAAGAAGGGTAGCAGGGACAACCCGGGAAATTATAGGCCGGTGAGCTTGACGTCCGTGGTAGGGAAGTTGTTGGAGAGGATTCTTAGAGACAGGATGTATGTGCATTTAGAACGGAACAATCTCATTAGTGACAGACAGCATGGTTTTGTAAGAGGGAGGTCGTGCCTTACAAATTTGGCGGAGTTTTTTGAGGAAGTGACAAAAACGGTTGATGAAGGAAGGGCCGTGGATGTCGTCTATATGGATTTCAGTAAGGCATTTGACAAAGTCCCACATGGCAGGTTGGTTAAGAAGGTTAAGGCTCATGGGATACAAGGAGAAGTGGCTAGATGGGTGGAGAACTGGCTTGGCCATAGGAGACAGAAGGTAGTGGTCGAAGGGTCTTTTTCCGGCTGGAGGTCTGTGACCAGTGGTGTTCCGCAGGGCTCTGTACTGGGACCTCTGCTATTTGTGATATATATAAATGATTTGGAAGAAGGTGTAACTGGTGTAATCAGCAAGTTTGCGGATGACACGAAGATGGCTGGAATTGCGGATAGCAAAGAGCATTGTCGGGCAATACAGCAGGATGTAGATAGGCTGGAAAATTGGGCGGAGAGGTGGCAGATGGAGTTTAATCCGGATAAATGCGAAGTGATGCATTTTGGAAGAAATAATGTAGGGAGGAGTTATCCAATAAATGGCAGAGTCATTAGGAGTATAGAAACACAGAGGGACCTAGGTGTGCAAGTCCACAAATCCTTGAAGGTGGCAACACAGGTGGAGAAGGTGGTGAAGAAGGCATATGGTATGCTTGCCTTTATAGGACGGGGTATAGAGTATAAAAGCTGGAGTCTGATGATGCAGCTGTATAGAACGCTGGTTAGGCCACATTTGGAGTACTGCGTCCAGTTCTGGTCGCCGCACTACCAGAAGGACGTGGAGGCATTGGAGAGAGTGCAGAGAAAGTTTACCAGGATGTTGCCTGGTATGGAGGGTCTTAGCTATGAGGAGAGATTGGGTAGCCTGGGGTTGTTCTCCTTGGAAAGACGGAGAATGAGGGGAGATCTAACAGAGGTATACAAGATTATGAAGGGTATAGATAGGGTGAACAGTGGGAAGCTTTTTCCCAGGTCGGAGGTGACGATCACGAGGGGTCACGGGCTCAAGCTGAGAGGGGCGAAGTATAACTCAGACATCAGAGGGACGTTTTTTACACAGAGGGTGGTGGGGGCCTGGAATGCGCTGCCAAGTAGGGTGGTGGAGGCAGGCACGCTGACATCGTTTAAGACTTACCTGGATAGTCACATGAGCAGCCTGGGAATGGAGGGATACAGACGATTGGTCTAGTTGGACCAAGGAGCGGCACAGGCTTGGAGGGCGGAAGGGCCTGTTTCCTGTGCTGTACTGTTCTTTGTTCTTTGTTCTTTGTTATCTGTCAATGATTCAAATATCTCTGCTAGGGGACCCACAACTTTCTATACTGGGCCCAGGGATTTATCTACCTTGAGTTGGTGAGCAGAACAGAGAGGTACAGTTCATAACTGAAGTTACACACTACCCCACATGAGCAGTTTAAAGTGAAGCAGGGAATTGGACTAGAAACATAGAAACATAGAAAAAACTATAGCACAAAACAGGCCCTTCGGCCCCACAAGTTGTGCCGAACATATCCCTACCTTTTAGGCCTACCTATAACCCTCCATCCTATTAGGTCCCATGTACTCCTCCAGGAGTCTCTTAAAAGACCCGATTGAGTTTGCCTCCACCACCACTGATGGCAGCCGATTCCACTCGCCCAGTACCCTCTGGGTGAAAAACTTCCCCCTAACATTTCCCCTGTACCTACCCCCAAGCACCTTAAACCTGTGTCCTTTTGTAGCAGCCATTTCCACCCTGGGAAAAAGCCTCTGAGAGTCCACCCGATCTATGCCTCTCAACATCTTATACACCTCTATCAGGTCTCCTCTCATCCTACGTCTCTCCAAGGAGAAAAGACCGAGCTCCCTCAGCCTATCCTCTTAAGGCATGCCACTCATAGAAACATAGAAACATAGAAACCCTACAGTGCAGAAAGAGGCCATTCAGCCCATCGAGTCTGCACCGACCACAATCCCACCCAAGCCCTACCCCCACATATTTACCCGCTAATCCCTCTAACCTACGCATTTCAGGACTCTAAGGGACAATTTTTAACCTGGCCAATCAACCTAACCCGCACATCTTTGGACTGTGGGAGGAAACCGGAGCACCCGGAGGAAACCCACGCAGACACGAGGAGAATGTGCAAACTCCACACAGACAGTGACCCGAGCCGGGAATCGAACCCGGGACCTTGGAGCTGTGAAGCAGCAGTGCTAACCACTGTGCTACCGTGCCGCCCACTCAATCCAGGCAACATCCTTGTAAATCTCCTCTGCACCCTTTCAATCTTTTCCACATCCTTCCTGTAATGAGGCGACCAGGACTGAGCACAGAACTGTAGAAACGTTAAATGCGCAGAGCCGAACATTGGTGTGTGGGAAAAGAATTCATCATTTTTGCAGCTGATTAGGTGCCAATCATAGTCACAGCTGGGTCTTAAGACTGTTGGGTAAATTTTTACAACATATACAGTGACTATATTGAAAATAAGGACATCTGCATAAAAAAGCACAGCTGATGCCAGTCCCTAAGGTGTTCAGCTCATATTGCATGAGATTTGGTTTAGCTTAGCTGGGTTCAAGTGTTCCTTTATCATTTTACTCCAAGATCCTGGATCAACAGAATAAGACTGAGGGGATCTGCACAGGGTCAACCCTTTTTGAATGCTGTGTTACCAAAATATCCCGTGGGAAATGCATGAGCATTTAAAGTGCACAGTGCCAAGTCTTGCATATCTGTAGAACAATATTGCATGACAGCTTGTCAAAAATTTAACAAATTCTAATTATATACCGCATGGAGAAAAATATATTTCTTATTCAAATCAGCAGCGCACGTTTGCTACTATATTTTTGGGTGACCTATTGGATCTAAAGAATGTGACATATTTACACTCTCGATGCCAATAAATTCTAAACATTAGCGCTGCGTTTCTCCCATCCCATCCCTTTCGAAAATCCGGCACTGGGAGAGGCTAGAGGGGCACGAACTCTAGCGTGAATCCCGTGCATCGCCCCCCAACATGATTTTCCCGGCCTGCTGCATTAAAAAATTAGGGCAGCGGCATGAGAGAATCGCAGCCTGGGTGCCAGATTTCTAATCCTCAAAATTGACCATAATGACCTTTGCAGTTCAAGCTGCCCAAGGCTCAGTATGTGCATCCCAAAATTACTCTAAAAGGCTGATTTTTTGGCTTCCCACCTTCACTATATTATTTGTTTTAATCGAATGTTTTCAGTTTACTTTATTTTGTTTGCCATGTTGGAAAGCAAAAGTCATTTGAAGGGATTTATATTTGTATTGGTATATATTATAAATAAGGTATAGTGTCAAGTGCGTTCAATTTAATGTTTCTGTTTAAGGAAGGATAACACCTATAGTTAGATTCATGCTGGACAAAGGTGTTTGTATGTGTGGGGGTTGGTTCAGTTCCAACTGTGCTTCTGTTGTGCTTAGAGAGGGTTATGGTGTGGAGAGTTAATAGAGTCTGGCAGAAATTGCCTTGAAAGGTAGGAAGGATATTGAGTTTTAGTTTTTAGATTAATTTGTTTACAGTTGAAGAAGGGCACCAGGGAGTAAACATCATTCAACTCTGCTAGGCGAAACTGGGCAGCACAGGGGTACTGCAAAAAGGCAGACTTCCCAAAGCAGCAGATACAGTCCAGATATGTAGGGAATTGGGATAGAAAGAATGTCCTAAGAAGATAGAAGTTAAGAGAACAGAGGTCAAGGTGTTCGTGAGAATTCAAGGGGAAAACAAAGTTATGTGAGTGTAAGACAGTTGAAATAAACAGAGTTAAAGTAGGAAAGCAGACTTCAGTGGTAAATCATTCCATTGAGTCTAGGAATCGATAGTTAAAGCAATTGTGAACTGTTTGTACAACAGTCAAAACAAAGAATTCCTGAAAGGGATGTTGAAAATCCTGGATGCAGGATTCTTTGTTAAAAATGGAGCAGAAGCTTTGTTTAAATGAGTTATTCCTCTTCAGCTCACAAGACCTTCAACCGATGTTATATACCAGATACATCGATGATATTTTCTTCCTTTGGACTCATGGTGAACAATCACTGAAACAACGACATGATGACATCAACAAGTTCCATCCCGCCATCAGACTCACCACGGACTACTCTCCGGAATCGGTTGCGTTCTTGGACACACGCATCTCCATCAAGGACGGTCACCTGAGCACTTCACTATACCGCAAGCCCACAGATAACCTCACGATGCTCCACTTCTCCAGTTTCCACCCTAAACATGTTAAAGAAGCCATCCCCTACGGACAAGCCCTCCGTATACACAGGATCTGCTCAGATGAGGAGGATCGCAACAGACACCTCCAGACACTGAAAGATGCCATCATAAGAACAGGATATGGTGCTCGACTCATCGATCGACAGTTCCAATGCGCCACAGTGAAAAACCACACCGACCTCCTCAGAAGACAAACATGGGACACGGCGGACAGAGTACCCTTCATCGGCCAGTACTTCCCCAAAACAGAGGAGCTACAACATCTTCTCCGGAGCCTTCAACATGTCATCGATGAAGGCGAACATCTCGCCAAGGCCATTCTCACACCCCGACTTCTTGCCTTCAAAACAATCGCACAACCTCAAACAGACCATTGTCCGCAGCAAACTACCCAGCCTTCAGGAGAACATTGACTACGATACCACACAACCCCGTCACAGCAACCTCGGCAAGACGTGCCGGATCATTGACACGGATGCCATCATCTCATTTGAGAACACCATCCACCAGGTACACGGTACATACTCTTGTGACTCGGCCAACGTTTTCTACCTGATACATTGCAGGAAAGGATGTCCCGAGGCATGGTACATTGGGGAGACCATGCAGACACTTTGACAACGGATGAATGGTCACCGCTTGACAATCACCAGGCAGGAGTGTTCCCTTCCTGTCGGGGAACACTTCAGCAGTCACGGGCATTCAGCCTCTGATCTTCGGGTAAGCGTTCTCCAAGGCGGCCTTCACGAGAACGCTGAATTGCTGACCAGAAACTGATAGCCAAGTTCCGCACACATGAGGACGGCCTTAACCGGGATCTTGAGATCATGTCACACTATCTGTAACCCCCATGACTTGCCTGGGCTCGCAAAATCTCACTAACTGTCCTGGCTGGAGACAATACACATCTCTTTAACCTGTGCTTGGCCCTCTCTCCACTCACATTGTCTGTACCTTTCAGACTTGATTACCTGTAAAGAACAAAGAAAATTACAGCACAGGAACAGGCCCTTCGGCCCTCCAAGCCTGCACCAACCATGCTGCCTGACTGAATTAAAACCCCCTACCCTTCTGGGGACCATATCCCTCTATTCCCATCCTATTCATTGTATTTGTCCAGGCGCCCCTTAAATGTCACTATCGTATCTGCTTCCATTACCTCCCCCGGCAGCGAGTTCCAGGCACCCACCACTCTCTGTGTAAAAAACTTGCCTCATACATCTCCTTTAAACCTTGCCTCTCGCACCTTAAACCTTACCCCCTAGTAATTGACTCTTCCACCGTGGGAAAAAGCTTCTGACTATCCACTCTGTCCATGTGCCTCATAATCTTGTAGACCTCCATCAGGTCGCCCCTCAACCTCCGTCGTTCAATGTGAACAAACCAAGTTTCTCCAACCTATCCTCATAGCTAATGCCCTCCATGGCAGGCAACATCCTGGTAAATCTTTTCTGTACCCTCTCCAAAGCCTCCACATCCTTCTGGTAATGTGGCCACCAGAATTGAACACTACATTCCAAGTGCGGCCTAACTAAGGTTCTATAAAGCTGCAACATACCTTGCCAATTTTTAAAATCAATGCCCCGGCCAATGAAGGCAAGCATGCCGTTTGCCTTCTTGACTACCTTCTCCACCTGCATTACCACTTTCAGTAACCTGTGTACCTGTACACCCAGATCCCTCTGCCTATCAATACTCTTAAGGGTTTTGCAATTTACTGTATATTTCCTATCTTTATTAAACCTTTCAAAATGCATTACCTCACATTTGTCCGGATTAAACTCCATCTGCCATCTCTCCGCCCAAGCCTCCAACCGATCTATATTCTGCTGTATCCTCTGATGTTCCTCATCACTATCCGCAAATCCACCAACCTTTGTGTCGTCCGCAAACTTACTAATCAAACCAATTACATTTTTTTCTAAATCATTTATATATATTATGAACAGCAAAGATCCCAGCACTGATCCCTGAGTAACGCCACTTGTCACAGTGAGACTCGCATTCCAACCATTATCTTGTAAATTGAGTTTATGTCTACATATGCCCTGTTTGTGAACACAACGGCGGCACGGTAGCACAGTGGTTAGCACTGCTGCTTCACAGCTCCAGGGACCTGGGTTCGATTCCCGGCTTGGGTCACTGTCTGTGTGGAGTTTGCACATTTTCCTCGTGTCTGCGCGGATTTCCTCCGGGTGCTCCGGTTTCCTCCCACAGTCCAAAGATGTGCGGGTTAGGTTGATTGGCCATGCTAAAATTGCCCCTTAGTGTCCTGGGATGCGTAGATTAGAGGGATTAGCGAGTAAAATATGTAGGGATATGGGGGTAGGGCCTGGGTGGGATTGTGGTCGGTGCAGACTCGATGGGCCGAATGGCCTCTTTCTGTCCTGGAGGGTTTCTATAATTTCTACGACAACTCCTCATTCACCTGAAGAAAGAGCGACACTCCGAAAGCTTGTGCTACCAAATATACCTGTTGGACTTTAACCTGGTGTTGTGAGACTTCTTACTGTTATTTAGAAAACCCAGACTGGAGTTCAGAATGCAAACTACTGGTGGGAAGCATTGTTATGAAAGGTATTTTTAAAGTGTGTTTTTTGGAAATGGAATTTGGAAAATCTCAGGTGACAATCATCTGGTGGCATTTTGAAGAGAAATAGACATTCACTTGGGTACGTATTTGAGAGTGTATTTGACCACATCCAATCTGCATGTTTAAAAGGCACTTTGTGTTATTGAGACCATTGTAGCTTAAGATATGCTTTATAATCCATATAATTCTTAAAAATCTATGTATATTTGTGAAGTAAAGGGGTTTTGTATCATAATTCAACTTTTTATGTTAAATATTTTTTGTTGTTGTTAAAGCTAATTAGCAGTCCTGTTACTCTGTTCCTCAACATTTTTAAACTAAGCAAAACTTACAGTCTTTTGAACCATTGTTCCATCCTGGGATCTTTCCATCCAGTTAAAACAGCAACTGGGATTGTATCAACTGGCTGGTTTGAGATGATGTGGAGATACCGGCGTTGGACTGGTTTTGGATGATTCACTAAGTTTTTTCTGCTGGCGTAAACATGGGTCGGTTTTGAGATGCACAGTCAGAATGTCCCAGGATGAGAAATTGTCCTTTTACTAATGATTTCAGAGGATTAGCTCCTCCAGATCAGGTCCGCATATCACACCTAAGAGGACAATGTGTAGAATTTTGTGGCGCTTTGGATCATCTCTGCTTTATATTGTTGTATCATCCATAAATATCTGCAAAGAGCTAGGAACTAATGAGCTAAGAACTAATTGTGATGTGTGAGTGTTCCGGGGGAGCACATTTCACGGCGAACATGGAGAAATAAGGATTTGTAACATAACCAGTTCAAACCAGTCCGTCTTGTGTACAAGATGGCATGGAATGTTAAAAATAAAGAGTTCTGATATTTCCAAGCTTAAACTGTGATTATTCAACATCTGGGAACCAGAAGACAACAAGAATACATAGCATGGTGGCAGCAAATGTCAAGACATTTCAAATTAATTTAGGTTCTGATTTGGAAAAACCGACCCATGTTTACGCCAGCAGAAAAAACTTAGTGAATCATCCAAAACCAAAAAAAATGAAATGCTGACCGACACAGAATGCACAACTACAGCACACAATGAATTGGGAAGCTGATGATTTTGTAGAGGGATTTGTGAAGTTTACACAAACGTGCAAATTGACCTTCAGTAATGTCCTAAAAAGGCACTTGAAATGAAGAGAAGGTCAGCTACATCCCTTCATCGGTAGGAGATTACAGATTAAGTGTATTTAACAGCTGGGAACTGACTAAAGAGGACAGCAAAGACATGGGCAAATTTCTTTGAAAGCTTCAGTACCCACCTGCAATCAAAATTGATCTGAACTCTCGGATCTAACATAATGAATTTCAAGATCTCACAGGAACTACACAAACCTATTGAGAATTTTGTAGCAAGATTTAAAATCGCAGTTAGAAAATATAAATTTGAGGACACAGATGAAGGGCTGATAGATCAATTAATTTGGGCTTTGGCACGACCTGAAGTACAGAATGTGCTAATTAGGGAGGACAATCTCACAAGACGTGGTGGCATGATGGCAAAGTAGCACAGCTGCCTCATGGCGCCAGGGACCCGGGTTCAATTCCGACCTTGGGTGACTGTATTTGTGGAGCTTGCCTGCGTGAGTTTCCTCCAGGCGCTCTGGTTTCCTCCCACTGTCCAAAGATGTGCGGGTTAGGTTGATTGGCCATGCTAAATTGCCCTTTGAAAGACGTGCTGGTTAGGTGTATTGATCCAAACAGGCACCAGAGTGTGGTGACTCGGAGAATTTCACAGTAACTTCATTGCAGTGTTAATGTAAGCCTTATTTGTGACTAATAAATAAACTTTAACTTTAACTTTAGTGTCAGAGGCACTATCAGAGTAATTACATGAGGTTACGGGGATAGGACCTGGGTGGAATTGTTGTAGGTGCAGGTTCGATGGGCCAGGTGGCCTCCTCCTGCACTGTAGGGAATTCTATGAATCTGTGAATTCGCAGACAGAAAGAAATGTTCTGCATGTGGATCAATCTGCAGAGGATGTGGAGAGGCCAATCACTGGGAAAAGATATACAGAACAAAGGGAGTGGGTGGGAGGTGAGGCACCAGAGGAAGACTGATGGGCTGAATGGACAGGAAAAGAAACCAAAACATCCATGTGCTGAAAGAAGACAGTGTGTCTGAGAACAGGATTGACATAGGAACCATATAACCGCATGAACCACCATATAGCCGGCGGCACAGTGTTTAGCACTGCTGACTCAGCGCAAGGGACCTAGGTTTGATTCCCAGCTTGGATCACTGTCTGTGCGGAGTCTCCACACTCTCCCCGTGTCTCCGGGTGCTCCGGTTTCCTCCCACAGTGCGAAATACGTGCTGGGTATGTGCATTAGCCATGCTAAATTCTCCCTCAGTGTATCCCGAACAGGCGCCGGAGTGTGGCAACTAGGGGATTTTCACAGTAATTTCAAAGCAGTGCTAATGTAAGCCTACTTGTGATACACTTAAAAAAACTTAAAAGAAATGATGTGACAGTTCCCAAGGAAAAGAAAACCATTCACTTCAGGAAGCGGGTGAGAGAAAAGCACACAACGATAAACCTGCAGGTGAGGATTGATAACAGAGCATAGTATAACATCATCTCACTCAGACTCAGCCAGAAGATCATTCCTGCTCTGGAAGAAAATGGTTGTCCATAGAAATGTTCCAATTCCCTTCACACACCCACTGGTGCACTAAGGTGGACATTTGTCTGTTTCCATAACTAGTAATTCATAGAACAGGTCACTCGCCTGTTGCTGGGGCCTTTGCTTGAGGGAGCAACACTCCACATCAAGTGTGGCTGACCAGGAGCCTCTCCCACTCTTACCGCCAGCCATTGGCGTGTTGGAAGGATTTGCAGGTTGATGCTTAAACTGTTTGGCCACGTTATGAATGCACCTCCCTTGGCCATCAAGTCCTGGGGTGGGACTCGAACCCGGAGCTTTTGGTTCAGAGGCAGGGATGCTTCCCACTGTGCCCCAAGACCTCTGAGAGCCATCGGGAGGCGTTCTTAAAACAAACAATTTCATACTAATGACATTCAGGGAAACTGTAATTTAACAGCTGGGAACAACCCAAATCAAAGGGTCACACAAAGGAAAAATATTTATGTTCTTTGTCACTTAAGCAACTGGTCCTGCTATCTTGGGGTTGGATAGTTGTGAAGAGCTTCAGATTATCTCAATAAACATTGAAAGGGTGTTGGTGGCCAATGTTGTTGCCACTGGATCAGTAACTCAAAGTAATGCTCTGGAGACCTGGGTTCGAATCCCACCACAGCAAATGGTGGAATGAAAGTCGAATGATGACCATGAATCAATTTCCGTAAAACCCCATCTGACTCACTCATGTCCTCCAGGGAGGGAAATCTGCTGTCCTTACCTGGTCTAGCCTACATGTGACTCCAGAGCAATGTGGCACCCTCAATGTTTTCCCCTAGTAGGGTTCAACATGGAGGAGTACTGATTCATCACCAAGGGGAGCAGAATGTCAGACCACAGAATCCCTACAGTGTAGAAAGCGGCCATTCGGTCCATCAAACTTGCACCAACATCAATCCCACCCAGGCCCTATCACCATAACCACACATATTTACCCTGCTAGGCCCTTCCGGGGATGACGGGACTGATGTATGAGGAGAGATTGACTAGGTTAGGATTGTTTTCACTGGAGTTCCGATGAATCAGGGGGTATCTCATAGAGGCTTATAAAATTCTGACATGACTAGACAGGGTAGATTCAGGGAAGGTGTTCCTGATGGTGGGTGTGTCCAGAACCAGTGGTCACAGTCTGAGGATTCGGGATAGGACGGAGATGAGGAGACATTTCTTCACCCAAAGAGCAGTGAGCTTGTGAAATTCATTACCACTGGAAGTAGTCGATGGCAAAACATTGAATGTATTCCAGAGGCGACTGGATATAGCACTTGGGGCTAATGGGATCAAAGGTTATGGGGAGAAAGCAGGATTAGGCGATTGAGTTGGACGATCAGCCATGATCGTGATGAATGGCGGAGCAGGCTCAAAGGGCCAAATGGCCTCCTCCTGCTCCGATCTGCTATGTTTCTATGTTTCTTACTCTAAGGGGCAATTTAGCATGGCCAATCAACCTAACCTGCACATCTTTGGACTGTGGGAGGAGTTAGAATTGAGGCTCTATTTCTGTGAGGTGAGATTTTTACCTCAAAGCGAGGGGTTGAATTCAAATTCATGTCTCGCATGTGAAAAGATATCTAAAAGATATCTGTAAAATATACTCCGAAATATTTAGTAATGTATTAGGACTCTATTATAACTGAAGTTTTCTGATATATTGGCCAGAATTTAACACCCCGCCCACCATGGGGATCGGAGCGGGCGAGGGGCGGACAATGGGAAGGTCCGTTGACCTCGGGCGGGATTTTACGGTTTCGAGACAAGCGAGGTCGTAAAATCCCACTCATGATGCGTAAATACTCTGAGCATTTTAAACAAAATTAGAGTTTAAAATGAAACATGCTGATATAGTTGCACAGTGGTGGAAATACTTTACGAGCATTTCCTAATAACACCAATCTCTCGCATGGCCCAGTGGGCAAGATTAAATTCTGAGCTCCGACATGCAAAAAAAGATGTTTAGTAAGTGAGATCTGGAGTACTTACACAAAAGATGAATGAACGCTCTGCTGACACCTGTAGGAAAATGTCAAAGATAGTAACGTCATCTTTGCTAAAGGCAGCAGTCGACTTCAATCCTTAACCTACTTAGTTCTGCATTCTGCCTCAAGTGAATCTGATTCATACCAACAGCAAAATTACTGGTCTGTTGTGTTTGAATGTGCACTGTATTAACATGCGAGCTAGGCCATGATCAAACACAAGCAGGCTTGAAGCTATCCATCATACAGTTCAGTCATTTGAATCATGATCAGGATGCGGGCGGCACAGTGGTTAGCACTGTTGCCTCACAGCGCCAGGAACCCAAGTTCGATTCCGACTTCGGCTGACTGTGTGGCGTTTGCACATTCTCCCCGTGTCTGCGTGGGTTTCCTTTGGGTGCTCTGGTCTCCTCCCACAATCTAAATATTTGCAGGTTAGGTGGATTGGCAATGCTAAATTGCCCCCCCATGTCCCAAGATGTGTGGGTTAGGGGGATTGGCCATGCCAAATTGCCCCTCAGTGTCCAAAGATGTGTCAGTTAGGTGGATTAGCCATGTTGAATCACCCCTTAGTGTCACAAGATGTTTGGGTTAGGGGGATTGGCCACGCTAAATTGCACCTCAGTATCCAAAGATGTAAAGGTTAGATGGATTGGCCTGCTAAATTGCCCCATTTACTGTCCCAAGCTGTGTAGGTTAGGGGGATTAACAGAGTAAATACGTGTGGTTACGGGGATAGGGCCTGGGTAAGATGCTCTTTTGGAGAGTTGGTGCACTATCAATGGGCTGAATGGCCTCTTTCTGCACTGTAGGGATTCTCTGATTCAATGAATACTGATACTGGGGACACAATACGGGGTGGGGGAGTGGGGGGGTGGTGGTGTTGTGCACCTGGATAAGATGCTTTCTCAAAGGGTTGGTGCAGGCTCGATGGGCCAAATGGCCTCCTTCTGCACTTTAGGATTCTAATTATTGTCTCGTTATTTAACCTATCCATGCCTCTTAAGAGTTAAAAAACTATTTGAAACCAGTTTGTAAAATAGTAAAGCGGGCCTTGCATTTTAAGCAAAGTTGACCACTGTAGCAGAACACTCATGAATAGCTAATTAGTGCATCCAAGTAACTCAGAGCTATTTCCAATGCTATTAATAGGCTGTGATCAAACGAAAAACACTGCTCCAATTACAAGCACCACAGCCGTTTAAGAGAAACGTATAAAATGTATTTGCAATTATGGGTGGAACTTAATTTTGTCCTCCGAGGTGAGTTTGATGGAAGGGAGTCATTTAACAAACAAAGAACAAAGAACAATACAGCACAGGAACAGGCCCTTCGGCCCTCCAAGCCCGTGCCGCTCCCTGGTCCAAACTAGACCATTCTTTTGTATCCCTCCATTCCCACTCCGTTCATGTGGCTATCTAGATAAGTCTTAAACGTTCCCAGTGTGTCCGCCTCCACCACCTTGCCTGGCAGCGCATTCCAGGCCCCCACCACCCTCTGTGTAAAATATGTCCTTCTGATATCTGTGTTAAACCTCCCCCCCTTCACTTTGAACCTATGACCCCTCGTGAAAGTCACCACCGACCTGGGGAAAAGCTTCCCACCGTTTACCCTATCTATGCCTTTCATAATTTTATACACCTCTATTAAGTCTCCCCTCATCTTCCGTCTTTCCAGGGAGAACAACCCCAGTTTACCCAATCTCTCCTCATAACTAAGTCCCTCCATACCAGGCAACATCCTGGTAAACCTCCTCTGTACTCTCTCCAAAGCCTCCACGTCCTTCTGGTAGTGTGGCGACCAGAACTGGACGCAGTATTCCAAATGCGGCCGAACCAACGTTCTATACATCTGCAACATCAGACCCCAACTTTTATACTCTATGCCCCGTCCTATAAAGGCAAGCATGCCATATGCCTTCTTCACCACCTTCTCCACCTGTGACGTCACCTTCAAGGATCTGTGGACTTGCACACCCAGGTCCCTCTGCATATCTACACCCTTTATGGTTCTGCCATTTATCGTATAGCTCCTCCCTACATTATTCCCACCAAAATGCATCACTTCGCATTTATCAGGATTGAACTCCATCTGCCATTTCTTTGCCCAAATTTCCAGCCTATCTATATTCTTCTGTAGCTTCTGACAATGCTCCTCACTATCTGCAAGTCCTGCCAATTTTGTGTCATCCGCAAACTTACTGAACACCCCAGTTACACCTTCTTCCAGATCGTTTATATAAATCACAAACAGCAGAGGTCCCAATACAGAGCCCTGCGGAACACCACTAGTCACAGGCCTCCAGCCGGAAGAAGACCCTTCCACTACCACCCTCTGTCTTCTGTGACCAAGCCAGTTCTCCACCCATCTTGCCACCTCCCCCTTTATCCCATGAGATCCAACCTTTTTCACCAGCCTACCATGAGGGACTTTGTCAAACGCTTTACTAAAGTCCATATAGACGACATCCACGGCCCTTCCCTCGTCAACCATTCTGGTCACTTCTTCAAAAAACTCCATCAGGTTAGTGAGGCATGACCTCCCTCTCACAAAACCATGCTGACTATCGTTAATGAGTTTATTCCTTTCTAAATGCGCATACATCCTATCTCTAAGAATCTTCTCCAACAACTTCCCCACCACGGACGTCAAGCTCACCGGCCTATAATTACCCGGGTTATCCTTCCTACCCTTCTTAAATAACGGGACCACATTAGCTATCCTCCAATCCTCTGGGACCTCACCTGCGTCCAGTGACGAGACAAAGATTTGCGTCAGAGGCCCAGCGATTTCATCTCTCGTCTCCCTGAGCAGCCTTGGATAGATTCCATCAGGCCCTGGGGATTTGTCAGTCTTTATATTCTCTAACAAACCTAACACTTCCTCCCTTGTAATGTAGATTTTCTCCAACGGTTCAACACTCCCCTCCGAGACACTCCCAGTCAACACATCCCTCTCCTCTGTGAATACCGACACAAAGTATTCATTTAGGATCTCCCCTACTTCTTTGGGCTCCAAGCATAATTCCCCACTTTTGTCCCTGAGAGGTCCGATTTTTTCCCTGACAACCCTTTTGTTCCTAACGTATGAATAAAATGCCTTGGGATTCTCCTTAATCCTGTCTGCCAAGGACATTTCGTGACCCCTTTTTGCCCTTCTAATTCCCCGTTTGAGTTCTTTCCTACTTTCTTTGTACTCCTCCAGAGCTCCCTCCGTTTTTAGCTGCCTTTAACCCATTTAGTTGGGTTGGAGGGCGGCAATTCAGGACCTTGCTACCTTCGCAGCATTCTCCCAACTAAACCTGATGTGGAAAGGCTCAAAGGTGACCTTCCCACCGTAGTGTCAATGAGGCCTCATCCTCCTGCCACTGGTATTCACCCAGTGGCAGCTGGTGGACCTGCCTTAAGGAAAGCCCGAAAAGCATACCCTTTTGGGTTGCATGTGGGTTTCTGGGTGGCGGGCAGGGCCGAGGGAAGGTTGGGGTCCCTCGCTCAAAGGCAACAAGTGCCAAACTGAAGGATCAGACATTGACCATAAATACCATTGACCATAAATACCAAAAGACCACAAGAGATAGGAACAGGAGCCTGCTCCGTCATTCAGTAGGATCATGGCTGATCCGACATTCCTCATGTTCATTTTCCTGTCCTTTCCCCACAACCCTTGATTCCCTTACTGATAAAAAATCTGTCCATTTCGGCCTTAAATATACACGAGGACTCTGCCCCCACAGCTCTCTGTGGTAGGGAGTTCCAAAGATTCACAACCCTCTGAGAAAAGAAATTCCTCCTCAGCTCAATCTTAAATTGCGCTCCTTTATTCTGAGACTGTGCCCTCTGGTCCTACACTCGCTCATGAGGGGAAACATCCTCTCAGCATTTACCCTGTCAAACCCCTTAACAATCCTATATGTTAGAATGAGGTCACCTCTCATTCTTCTAAATTCCAATGAGTAGCATCCCAAACTGTTTAACCTTTCCCCATAAGACAATCCCCCCATCCTGGGGATCATCCTAGAGAACCTCCTCTGAACTGTCTCCAGTGAAATAATATTTTTCTCAAATAAGGGGACCAAAACTGCTCACCCAGTACTCCAGGTATGGTCTCATCAGGACCTTGTACAGTTGCAGCAAGACTTCCCTACTCTTATAGTCCAAAACCCTTGAAATAAGGGCCAACATTCCATTTGCCTTCCTGATTCCCCGCTGCATCTGTGAGATAGCTTTCTGTGTTTCGTGCACAGGTTCTGTTCTTCATCAGTTATTTGCTCGTGCCAAATTATTAGAATCATGGAATCCCTCCAGTGCAGAAGCGGGCCATTTGGCCCATTGAGTCTGCACTGACTCTCCAACAGAGCATCTTACCCAGACCCTATCTCTAGAACATCACGTATTTAATATACCCTTAACCTACATACCTTGGCCTGCACCGACAACAATCCCATCCAGAACCTATCCCGTAACCAATGTATTTACTCTGCTAATCCCTCTGATATTCAGTGGCAATTTAGCATGGACAATCAACCTAACCTGCACATCTTTCAGACTGTGGGAGGAAACCGGAGCACCCGGAGGAAACCCACATAGACACTGGGAGAACGTGCAAACTCCATACAGACTGTCACCCAAGGCCAGATTCGAACCCGGGTCCCTAGGGCTGTGAGGCAGCAGTGCTAACCACTGTGCTAACCACTGTACCACCAAGTCCCTTTGTGTTGCAGATTTCTACAGTTTTTCTCCATTTGACTAATACTCTGTTCTTTTGTTCTCCCTTCCAAAATGAACAATCTCACATTTTCCCATAGCATATTCCATTCGCCAACTTTTTGCCCAATTACTTAACCTATCAATGTTTCTTTGTAAACTTTCTCGCAACTTGCCTTTCCACCTACTTTTGTGTTGTCTGCAAATTTGCCTACAGTGCATTCACTTCCTTCCTCCAAGTTATTCATATATATTGTAAACAGTTGCTTTCCAGGCACTAGTTACAGGTCACCAACCTGAAAAAGAACTCTTTATCCCCACTCGCTGTTTCCTGTCCATTAGCCAATTCTCTATCCATGCCAATATACTACCTCCAACACCATGACTTAACCTTTTGTGATTTAACCTTATTGAACGCCTTATGGAGTTCCAAATGCAGCACATCTACTTGTTCCCTTCTATCCATTTTGGTTGAGACTTCCTCAAATATCTCTAATAAATTAATCAGGCATGATTTCCCTTCCATGAAGCCACGTTGACTCTGCTTGATTAGATTTGTTCTGGGCCCACTGCAGTGAATCTTTGTTCACTGCAGTGGGCCCAGAAAAACCCGCCAGTGTGAACAGCCGGAAAATTCCATCCGCCACATCAGAATTGCACAAGTTTGGCTTAACCATGTTGAAACTCTTGCCTTTCACCATCTCATCTGTGTAACATCCTCCAGCCTTTCAACTCCCCGAGAATGCTGCATTCCCCCAATTCTAGTCGTTTGTTTATCCTCCATTGCCTTTTCTGCGTCATGCCTTCAGCAGCATTATTGGAGGGCTGCTCCCTTCAGTTATTCCTCAAACTATAAAACAATCTGGGGGTTACCATTGATCAGACACTGAACAGGATCAACTGTAAAAATTACTGTGGCTATCAGAGCAGGAGGGACTTGGAATTCTCTGGCGAGTAACTCACCACCTCACTCCCCAAAGCCTGTCCACCATCTGGAAGGCTCAAACCTGGATGAGTGCAACTCCACCAACACTCAAGGAGCTTGACACAATCTAGGACAAAGCAACCTGTTTGATTGGCACCCCATCCATCATCTTAAACCTTACATTTCTACAGGTATCTAAAGAGGAAAAGAGGAAATAAAGGGAGTATTGGTGCTCTAGGGAGTGAGAAAGTGATATAACCTGCAAGGCTATGGATCAGGTGCTGGAGGTGGGATTAGAAAGGGCAGCGAGTTTCTTTTAAAAAACCTTTTCTTTATTGAAAAATATAATGACAGCATAACACAATACAATCTCTTATTTTCTCATTTCTCCTACTATTAATTCAACACTACCCTCAGAAGACGGTGGAAGCAGAGTCATTGAATATTGTTAATGCAAAGGTACATCTATTCTTGAGAGGCAAGGGAATCAAAGGTTATGGGGGGTATTTTGGGAATGTGGAACTCAACACACAAACAGATCAGCCATGGTCTTATTGTAATCTGTGGAATTCCCTGTCCAGTGAAGCAGTTGAGGCTCCCTCATTGAATGTTTTTAAGGCAAAGATAGATAGATTTTTGAACAGTAAAGGAATTAAGGGTTATGGTGAACAGGTGCGTAAGTGGAGCTGAGTTCACGAAAAGACCAGCCATGATCTCATTGAATGGTGGAGCAGGCTTGAGGGGTCAGATGGCCAACTCATGTTCCTAGTTCCTAGTTCTTATGTTCTTATGTAATGGTGGAGCAGGCTTGAGGGGCCGAATGGTCTACTTCTGCTCCTATTTTGAATATTCACATGTGCTACAACGATACTTGGCAGTAATGAGCACCACACAGTCCTGCCAGTCAATCACAGCAATTGTATCTCTTTTGGAAATAGCCTCCAATTATAAAATGGGTGCAGCCTCCATCATGTATTCAGGCCATAAATGTAGGACAGTGATTCATATTACAGATGTGGGCATCACTGGCTAGGTCACCATTTATTTCCCTTCAGTAGGTGATGGTAAGCTGCCTTCTTGGACTGCTGCCGCCCCTGAAGTGTAGGTGCACCCACAGTGCTATTAGGGAACGAATTCCAGTATTTTGATCCAGTGACAGTGAGGGGACAGTGATAGGATGATGAAGGACTTGGAGGGGAACTTCCAGGTGGTGGTGTCCCCAGGTATCTGCTGCTCTTGTCCTTCTAGATGGTAGTGGTCATGGGTTTGGAAAGTGTTGTCGAAGAAATCTTGTTGAGTTCTTGTGCAACTTGTAGATAGCACACACTGCTGCCATGTTCGTCGGTGATGGAGGGATTGAATGTTTGTGGAAGCAGACAGCTTTGTCCAGGATGGTGGCGAGCTTCTTGAGTGTTGATGGAGTTACACTCACCTAGGCAAGTGGACAGTATTCCATTACACTCCTGACTTATGCGTTGTAGTTTGTGAACAGGCTTTGGGCAGTCAGGAGGTGAGCTACTCACCAGAGGGATCCTAGCCTTTGACCTGTTCTGGTAGCCATGGTATTTATATGGCTGTTCCAGTTCAGTTCCTAGTCAATGGTAACACCCAGAATGATGTAGCAGTAATTCTTCACCCTGGGTTGAGGTACACTCAAAGCCTGGCTCCCCATTCTCTTCTGGGGCATTCTGTCAGAAAGCAAAGCATACTGGTCATTATGTGTACTACCTCATGTAAAACTCACAATCCATGGGTCTAGTTGGATAATGGTACGATGCTAGTGAGTCGGACAGTAACAACTGGTGCTGGGCAACTGTGCAGGGTGAGTGGCATTGTTGTTGCTGTCTGCATGTCAAGTTGGCAACAGTGGATAATGAACAGCTATGACCTCGCAGTTCATTAGACCTTGAGGTGCGCAGGAATGGGAGAACAATGTGAGATTTGGCATGTTTGTTTTACACTTCAGGCAAATTGCTAGGATTGGGGGCTTATGACTGAAAACTGCATGCAGAGAGCTAGCACTAAACTGAGTTTGTAATCATAACCGCTGCACAATGCAGACACCTGATAGGAGAGTAGGGAGATTTTCCCAGCAGTGTGTCAATGCTGTGTGTGACAGGGGCAGCCAGCAAGAGATTTGTAGCTTTCGAAGGGTAGGCACAGGCTGGTTTGCCACAGTAACAAACCTGTTGGCCATCACACACAGCCAGAGAGACGTTTGCTACTTACACGACAAGGGTCAAGATAACTTCGCAGTATTGGGTTAGCTGTCTGTGCATCAGTCCCATCTCCCAGCAAAGCTGTCAGAAGCAAGCCTGATGTTGGGGCTGCAACAGAATTAGCCAGTTTCTGCATCTGGGCCCATTCCAGCTCCGTGGAGCTTTCAGAGACAGTGAGACCATCCCCATCCTAACCCTGCCTCTTCAAGGTTGGACACCGTCACAACAGAGACAGGGTTTGAGAAATTGGATAATTCATTGCCTCTCATTTTGAATTCATCCAAGGAAGACATTCGCTATAACACACCTATCCTATCAAAGCTGTTCATAATTTTAAGAACCTCTCTTCTTTTTTCCAGAGCCCTATGCTGTTCGATTTTTCCTGATGCTTATGTTTTCAGCTGAATCTCACCCACTTTCCAGGTTGTTATACATGTCTCCATTGTAGATTATATTTGAGGTTAGAAATACAGGGCTTTGGTTTCAGTTTAAGGTGAACTGGGGCTTGTTGGCTTTTGGTTTTAATGTGCTTGTGCGTGTTAACAAAACATGCTTAAATTTTACTCAGTTGGGAGGCTGCTATGGAGAAAATTGCTGAGGGCGGAACTGCTCCCTTAAAAAAAACTGATGGATTTTGTTCTTTTTTAAAAAGTTGGAGGCTGCAGACATCCAGTCTGTTGTGATTAAGCAAAGAACTCACTTCTGTTTACGTAGAGAGGACAAAAGGAAGTTCTTGAGAATTGAAGAGGACCAAATCGTTCTGTAAAGAACAAAGAACAAAGAAAATTACAGCACAGGAACAGGCCCTTCGGCTTTCCAAGCCTGCACCGACCATGCTGCCCGACTGAACTATAATCCCCTACCCTTCCGGGGACCGTATCCCTCTATTCCCATCCTATTCATGTATTTGTCAAGAAGCCCCTTAAAACTCACTGTCATACCTGCTTCCACTACCTCCCCTGGCAAAGATCAAAGTGGAGAATGTGCAACTATGGAATAGATGCCAAGGAAGTGTCTCGTGTCCAAAAGCCATTATCTCCAACACTGGGCAGCATGGTGACATAGTGGTTAGCACTGCTGCCTCACAGCGCCAGGGACCCGGGTTCAATTCCAGCCACGGGTTACTGTCTGTGTGGAGTTTGCACATTCCCCCCTCCGGGTGCTCCGGTTTCCTCCCACTGTCCAAAGATACAGGGGTTAGGTGGATTGCCCATGCTAAATTGTCCCTTAGTGTTAGGGGGTTTAGCTAGGGTAAATGCATGGGGTTATGGATGGGATTGTAGTCGGTGCAGACTCGATGGGTCGAATGGCCTCCTCCTGCACTGTAGGATTCTATCATTCTACCATTACCGACCTCATTTCCTCCGGACTCGCAGAGGCTGAGCACCAACTCTCAGATACTTCCTCCTACCTCCCCCTGGACCATGACCACACCACCGAACATCAAGCCATTATCTCCAACACCGTCACCAACCTTATTTCCTCTGGATCTTCATTTCCGAGTGTCTATGTGTGTCTGGTTGGTTGTGGCATGTGACCCTCAGCGACGTCTACACTTGGACCAGGTGGTCGTATTGGGAGGAACATATCAAAGACCTTAGCAATGACCTGTGCAGCCAGACCCAGAGAAAAATAAACTGTCTCCAAGAGTATGGAAATGTTTAAAAGTCAATCAAAGTGAAAGCCAATGTATAAAAGTGAAACTGGGCTAAGTCTGTTGGGTTGGGTTTAAGATAGAGCTTCATATTGTTTTGAGTCAATCTTAGTTGTTCTTTGCTTGTGTTTGTTTTGTTGAAGTTTGTACAGTAAATATTATTTTGGTGTTTCAGTTTAATCTCAGAGTCCTGCTGCTTATTTCCTTACTCATCGTTCTACCACTCATGGCATTCCTTAAATGGTTATTGTCCATTAAGTGGAGATGCTGGAGTTGGACTGAGATAGGTACAGTAAAAATCTCACAACACCGGGCTAAAGTCCAACAGGTTTATTTGGAATCACGAGCTTTCGGAGCGCTGCCCCTTCATCAGGTGAGTGTCTATATGCGCAATCTTCTTGGAGATCCTCTCCACTTTGAGCCGGCGGTTTGTGGTGTCGGTGGTAGCCATGATGTGGAGATACTGGCATGGGACTGGGGTGGGCACAGTAAGGTCACAAAAAAAGGGCGGCATGGACAAGTTGGGCCGAAGGGCCTGTTTCGATGCTGTAAACCGCTATGACTCTAAGGAAACGAGAGAGTGCAGAATGTAGTGTTACAGTCATAGCTAGGGTGTAGAGAAAGATCAACTGAATGCAAGGTAGGTCCATTCAAAAGTCTTATGGCAGCAGGGAAGAAGCTGTTCTTGAGTTGGTTGTCACGTGATCTCTTTTGTATCTTTTTCCCAATGGAAGAAGGTGGAAGATAGAATGTCCGGTGTGCGTGGGGTCCTTAATTATGCTGGCTGCTTTTCCAAGGCAGCGGGAAGTGTAGACAGTTTCCATGGATGAGAGGCTGGTTCAAGTGATGGACTGGGCTATACTCACGACTCTTTGTAGTTCCTTGCGGTCTTGGGCAGAGCAGGAGCCGTACCAAGCTGTGATACAACCAGAAAGGATGCTTTCCATGGTACATCTGTAAAAGTTGGTGAGAGTTGTGGCAGACCTGCCAAATTAGTCTCCTGGGAAAGTAGAGGCGTTGGGGGCTTTCTTAACTATAGTGTCTGCATGGAGGGACCAGGACAGGTTGTTGGAGATCTGGATACCTAAAAACTTAAATCCCTCGACCATTTCTACTTTAGCTCCATTGATGCAGACAGGAGTATGTCCTCCACTACGCTTCCTGAAGTCGATGACTAACTCCTTCATTTTATTGACATTAAGGGAGGGATTATTATTGTGCACAGAGTCCGGTTTGAGGTGAGAAAACCGGTGTGCAGCTCACAGGCTGCACAGTTGGCTTTTCTCTCCAGATAAGCCAGTGCTTTGTACAAAATAAATCTGGAGGTGGGACGCATGCATCACGCTGGCAAGGCAGGGCAGGAAAGAGGCACCAGCCGGGAACCCTAAGATCGGGATGGATATGAGGGACCCCCTCCCATGGACATGATGACCATCTGCCCCCCCCCCCGCCCCCCCAACCACGGATATGATGGCTCACCAGCGTGGGGGAAAATCCAAATGTGAAGGGGAAATGTCTTGAAATGAGGTTCCCCAACTTCCTGGGCAGGCACCTTGTTGGGTCACCGGAGGGGAGAATTTGAAAACAAGATCTCGCCCGCAGGATTCTAGTTTTCCAAGTCTCACAATATTTTGCTGCCATGTTTGCACTCATGGCGAACACAGACACAAACCACAGCCATTTTTTCTTCTGGGGACTGCTTGAAATTACTCAGTAGAAACACCTTTAATTTCTTTGGATGTCTATGAATATTACAATGTAACCAATGGTAACATGCTGTGAGGGTCAGCTGACTGGTAGACAATGTAACCAATGGTAGATTGATGTGGTCGTCAGGTGACCAGCTGACCCGGGTATAAATAGAAAGCAGATGAGGATTGTGGGGAGCATTTGTGGCCCTGGGTCAGTGTGGAGTTTGCACATTCTCCTCGTGTCTGTGTGGGTTTCCTGTGTGTGCTCCAGTTTCCTCCCACAATCCAAAGATGTGCAGGTTAGGTTGATTGGCCATGCTAAAATTGCCCCTTAGTGTCCTGAGATGCGTAGGTTAGAGGGATTAGTGGGTAAATATGTAGGGATATGGGGGTAGGGCCTGGGTGGGATTGTGGTCGGTGCAGACTCGATGGGCCAAATGGGTGTAATGAGGTTTCTTTATTAAACTTTTACTTTGGTTTACTTTGTGAAGTTAGTTCTTTTATTGCCTGCAACTGGAGTATCCTTACTGCTGGATATGCAATGAAAACATGACATTTTTAAAATCTTGCTTTCAGCTGCAGATTTTTCTTACAGTCCAAGAGATGACTAGAGATTGTTTCGCTGGAGTTCAGACGAATGAGGGGGGAACTCATAGAGACTTATAAAGTTCTAACAGAGCTTGGCAGGGTAGATGCAGGAAGGATGTTCCCGATGGTGGGGAGTTCCAGAACCAGGGGTCAGTCTGAGGATACAGTGGAGACCATTTAGGATGGGGGTGAGGAGACATTTCTTCACCCAAAGAGTGGTGAGCCTGTGGAATTCATTACCACAGGAAGTAGTTGATTCCAAAACATTGAATGTATTCAAGAGGGGGCTGGATATAGCACTTGGGGCGAATGGGATTAAAGGTTATGGGGATAAAGCAGGATTAGGCTAATGAGTTGGATGATTAGCCATGATCGTGATGAATGATGGAATAGGCTTGAAGGGCTGAATGGCCTCCTCCTGCTCCTATCTTCTATGTTTCTTTGTAACTCGGAAGGAAACAGTTAATGGTAAGGTGTTGGGGAGAGTTACAGAGCAAAGAGATCTAGGGGTACAGATTCATAGCTCCTTGAAAGTGGAGTCACAGGTGGACAGAGTGGTGAAGAAGGCATTCGGCATGCTTAGTTTCATTGGTCAGAACATTGAATACGGAAGTTGGGACGTCTTGTTGAAGTTGTGCAAGACATTGGTAAGGCCACAGTTGGAATACTGTGTACAGTTCTGGTCACCCTATTATAGAAAGGATATTATTAAACTAGAAAGAGTGCAGAAAAGATTTACTAGGATGTTACCGGGACTTGATGGTTTGAGTTATGAGGAGAGGCTGGATAGACTGGGACTTTTTTCTCTGGAGCATAGAAGGCTGAAGGGTGATCTTATAGAGGTCTATAAAATAATGAGGGGCACAGATCAGCTGGATAGTCAATATTTTTTCCCAAAGGTAGGGGAGTCTAAAACTAGAGGGCATAGGTTTAAGGTGAGAAGGAAGAGATACAAAAGGGTCCAGAGGGTTTCACACAGAGGGTGGTAAGTGTCTGGAACAAGCTGCCAGAGGTAGTAGTAGAGGTGGGTACAATTTTGTCTTTTAAAAAGTATTTAGACAGTTACATGGGTACGATGCGTATAGAGGGATATGGGCCAAATGTGGGCAATTGGGACGAGCTTAGGGCTTTAAAGAAATGGGGTGGCATGGACAAGTTGGGCTGAAGGGCCTGTTTCCATGCTGTAAACCTCTATGACTCTATGACTCTAAAAGCTTCTGTCCACCATGCAAAGGACATTGCTGCTGTGGGAACTGTCTCCAAGGGGTGTTAGGCAGACGCTTGCCATTTTAATTCTCCTCCAAAAGCTCCGATTTGCCCTTTACATGAAATCCAAGCTGTGTTTTATAAATACAACCTCTGCTTTTCATTTTTATAACACTCTGACAGCTCCTATCAGTTCTCACCATCAATCTTGAGGGGAAACATGCACTTCACTGAAGAGTACGATCTCCATGCCAATGAATCATCGGGACCTGAAAGTGTCATTTGTTCATGAGATACATTAAAGGGCTTCTAAAATAGGTTTAATTTCATTATCTTCCCCTTTATTTAAATTAAAAACATTAGAAAGACTTTTATTTATACAGGATCTTTCACGATCTCAGAACGCCCAAAAGCAATTTACAACCTACGAAGTACATGTGAGTGGGGCGGCACGGTATCACAGTGGTTAGCACTGATGCCTCACAGCATCAGGGACCTCAGTTCAATTCCAGCTTGGGTGACTGTCAGTGTGGAGTTTGAACATTCTCCCCGTGTCTGCATGGGTTTCCTCCGGGTGCTCCGGTTTCCTCCCACAGTCCAAAAATATTTGGGTTAGGTTGATTGGCCATGCTAAATTGCCGTTTAGTGTGCAAGTATTCTGTTCTATTCCTTGAAGTGCTATCACTATTTAGAGACCAAAGGATTTGATTTTGATTTGATTTGATTTATTATTGTTACATGTATTAACATGCAGTGAAAATTATTGTTTCTTGCGCGCTATACAGACAAAGCATACCGTTCATAGAGAAGGAAATGAGAGAGTGCAGAATGTTGTGTTGCAGCCATAGCTAGGGTGTAGAGAAAGATCAACTTAATGCAAGGCAAGTCCATTCAAAAGTCTGGCAGCAGCAGAGAAGAAGCTGTTCTTGAGTCGGTTGGCACGTGACCTCAGACTTTTGTATCTTTTTCCCGACGGATGAAGGTGGAAGAGAGAATGTCCGTGGTGCATGGGGTCCTTAATTATGCTGGCTGCTTTGCCGAGGCAGTGGGAAGTGTAGACAGTGTCAATGGGTGGATGGATCAGAATGTGTGTGTGTACCCAATGCTGCCAAATGACTAACCCGCTGAACCCAGTCATCACAGGGATTGAGAATTGTCTGTTCTGAAGACTGATGTAGAACACCATAAACATTCAAGAGAATAAAAGATCCTGGAAAATAAAATGTTAACGTAGCGATGAGATTCAGTTTGAGCTTCAAACGCTTGGAGAGTGCAAAGGAGAAAGTAACTGGATGTTTTAAAGGTTATGAAGTTTATTTATTAGTATCACATGTAGGCTTTCATTAACACTGCAATTAATAGATAGATAGATACCCTACAGTGCAGAAAGAGGCCCTTCGGCCCATCGAGTCTGCACCGACCACAATCCCACCCAGGCCCTATCCCTACATATTTTACCCACTAATCCACACATCTCAGGACACTAATGGACAATTTTAGCATGGCCAATCAACCTAACCTGCACATCTTTGGACTGTGGGAGGAAACCGGAGCGCCCGGCGGAAACCCACGCAGACACGAAGAGAATGTGCAAACTCCACACAGACAGTGACCCAACTCCACACAGACAGTGACCCAAGCCGGGAATCGAACCCAGGTCCCTGGAGCTGTGAAGCAGCAGTGCTAACCACTGCGCTACCGTGCCACCCAGTAACATTAAGTAACTGTGAAAATCCCCTAGTCACCACACTTCGGTGCCTGTTCGGGTACACTGAGGGAGAATTTAGCATGGCCAATGCACCTAATCAGCACTTCTTTAGGACTGTGGGAGGAAACTGGAGCACCCGGAGGAAACTCGTGGGGGCTAGGAGTGAACGTTGTAGGAGTCAAGAGGAGGGGCGGGGTGGGGGGGGGGGAGGTTGGGGGCATGGAGGAGGTAATGAATGCTCCCTTTTGGAGGTCCCAGGAGGGATAGAGGGAGGGATTTTCCTGCCTTGCCCACCACAGGAATTGTAGTGGGTGAGGGGCGGAACATGCAAAGGTCTGTTGATCTCGGATGGGATTTTCCGGTTTTTTATAAAATATTTTATAAATATATAAAAAGGAATAGAGTGGCTAGAGTGAATGTTGGACCCTTGGAGGACGAGAGGGAGGAGTTAATAGTGGGAAATGAGGATATGGCTGAGTCTTTAAATAAGTTTTTTGTGTCGGTCTTCACGGTGGAGGACACAAATAGTTTGCCAAATATTAACGATAGAGGGTTGGCAGCAGGAGAAATACTTAATACAATTAATGTTACCAGAGAGGCAGTGCTGGGTAGACTAATGGGACTGAAGGTGGACAAGTCCCCGGGTCCGGATGGAATGCATCCCAGGGTATTGAAAGAAATGTCAGAGGTAATAGTGGATGCGTTAGTGATTATTTATCAAAACTCGTTGCATTCTGGGGTAGTGCCGGTTGATTGGAAAACGGCTAATGTTACGCCGCTGTTTAAAAAAGGAAGGAGACAAAAGGCGGGTAACTATAGGCCGGTCAGCTTAACGTCTGTAGTAGGGAAAATGCTGGAATCCATTATTAAAGAGGAGATAGCAGGGCATCTGGATAGAAATGGTTTGATCAATCAGACGCAGCATGGATTCATGAGGGGAAAGTCGTGCTTGACGAACATGTTGGATTTTTATGAAGATGTGACTAGGGCGGTTGATGGAGGAGAACCGGTGGATGCGGTGTTTTTGGATTTCCAAAAGGCGTTTGATAAGGTGCCCCATAAAAGGCTGCTGAAGAAGATTAGGGCACACGGAGTTGGGGGTAGTGTGTTAAAGTGGATTGGGGACTGGCTATCCGACAGGAAGCAAAGAGTCGGAATAAATGGGTGTTTTTCCGGTTGGAGGAAGGTAACTAGTGGAGTGCCGCAGGGATCGGTACTCGGGCCGCAACTATTTACCATTTATATAGATGATCTGGAGGAGGGGACGGAGTGTAGGGTAACGAAGTTTGCAGACGACACAAAGATAAGTGGAAAAGTGAATCGTGTGGAGGACGGAGAAGATCTGCAGAGAGATTTGGACAGGCTGAGTGAGTGGGCGAGGATATGGCAAATGGAGTATAACGTTGATAAATGCGAGGTTATACACTTTGGAGGAAATAATAACAAATGGGATTACTATCTCAATGGAAACAAATTAAAACATGCTACCGTGCAAAGGGACCTGGGGGTCCTTGTGCATGAGACGCAAAAGCCCAGTCTGCAGGTACAACAGGTGATCAAGAAGGCAAATGGGATGTTGGCCTATATCGCGAGGGGGATAGAATATAAAAGCAGGGATGTCTTGATGCACCTGTACAGGGCATTGGTGAGGCCGCAGCTGGAATACTGTGTGCAGTATTGGTCCCCTTATATGAGGAAGGATATATTGGCATTGGAGGGAGTGCAGAGAAGGCTCACCAGGTTGATACCGGAGATGAGGGGTTTGGATTATGAGGAGAGGCTGAGGAGATTGGGTTTGTACTCGTTGGAGTTTAGAAGGATGAGGGGGGATTTTATGGAGACTTATAAGATAATGCGGGGGCTGGATAGGGTGGAGGCGGAGAGATTCTTTCCACTTAGTAAGGAAGTTAAAACTAGAGGACACAGCCTCAAAATAAAGGGGGGTCGGTTTAAGACAGAGTTGAGGAGGAACTTCTTCTCCCAGAGGGTGGTGAATCTCTGGAATTCTCTGCCCACTGAGGTGGTGGAGGCTACCTCGCTGAATATGTTTAAAGCGCGGATGGATGGATTCCTGATCGGTAAGGGAATTAAGGGTTATGGGGATCAGGCGGGTAAGTGGTACTGATCCACGTCAGATCAGCCATGATCTTATTGAATGGCGGGGCAGGCTCAAGGGGCTAGATGGCCTACTCCTGCTCCTATTTCTTATGTTCTTATGGAGTGAACGTGGCTGGAATTGCCACATTCCCCTATTGGGCCTCCTATTGTTCGTCATTTATATAAATGACTATGTGGGGGGTAGGATTAGTAAGTTTGCCGATGCCACAAAAATTGGCCGGGTGGTTAACAGTGCGGTTGAGTGGCTTGGGTTACAGGAAGATATACGTGAGATAGTCAAATGGGCGGATAAGTGGCAGATGGAATTTAACCCTGAAAAGTGTGAGGTGATGCACTTGGGAAGGAGTAATTTGACAAGGAAATAGTCAATGAAGGGTCTGAGACTGGGAAGTTCCAGTCTTGGACGGGTTCATGGATGAGAGGGGTGTGGAGGGATATGGTCCAAGTGCAGGTCAGTGGGACTAGGCAAAAATGGTTCGGCACAGACAAGAAGGGCCAAAAGGCCTGTTTCTGAGCTGTAATTTTCTATGGTTCTCTGGTTCTAACAAAGGCACCTTGACATGTTTGTCAATAGATCTCTGAAGGCGAAAAGGCAGGTTAATAGGGTGGTGAGAAAGGCATATGGCACACTTGCCCGAATCAATCGGGGTATTGATTACAAAAGCAGAGAGGTCATGATGGAGTTGTATTGAACTTTGGTGAAGCCACAGCTGAAGTGCTGTGTGCAGTTCTGGTCACCACGTTATAGGAAAGACGTGAACGCACTGGAGAGGGTGCAGAGGAGATTCACCAGGATGCTGCCTGCGATGGAACATTTAAGTTATAAAGAGAGGTTGGATAGGCTTGGGTTGTTTTCTCTGGAGCAGAGGAGATTGAGGAGTGACCTGATTGAGGTGTTCAAGATTATGATGGGTGGATAGGGAGCAGCTGTTCCCTTTAGTTAAAGGGTCAGTTATGAGGGGAGACAAGTTAAAAGTGAGGGATGGGAGGTTTAGGGAGGATTTGAGGAAAAACCTTTTTACTTAGAGAGTGGTGACAGTCTGGAATGCACTGCCTGGGAGGGTGGTGGAGGCAGGATGTCTCACATCTTTTAAAAAGTACCTGGATGAGTACTTGGCACGCCATAACATTCAAGACCATGGACCAAGTGCTGCCAAGTGGGATTAGGTGGGCAGGTCAGGGTCTTTCATGCGTCGGTGACTTGATGGGCCGAAGGGCCTTTTCTGCACTGTAGTATTCTGTGATTCTATGAAAATCCTGCCCAGTGTTGAGGATTGAGATAAATGTCTGACACGTTGGGAATGTAGGGAGCAGTTAAAGTGTGTATGACGTTTAGAAGCCATGAAAGAGGAGGAAGGAGTTTCGGAGAGTGAGTGACAGGCGGACTAATGCTGATATAAAGCTTGATTCTCTTCTTCTAGAGGGGGTAGAGAGTGCTGGGAAATTTCCCAGCTTCGTCTGTCCATCTCAGGGGAAAGCGCTCATAAGGACAAGGTTTTCACCATTAGGGGTGGAGCAGGACGGGACATTGGTGTGTGATGGGTGTAGATGGTAATCAGGTGAGCTGACCGGGGGAAATGTTTGGAGGCAGCCATAGGGGCTGCTGGGTATGGGGTTGGGCTGCTCAAATTGCCCGTCTCAATGCTGTGGAACTTTGTCTCAGTGATAATGAACACTGAAAGGCCCTCCAGCCCTCACTCTTCACACCTGCCTCACCATCCCCCCACCACCACCCCCTGTCCCCCCACCCCCACGCACACTCCACCAGAGCTGACAACCAAGCAATGTCTTCTCTTGGGGCTTAAGTGTTTCAACAGACAAATGGATTTCTGATCTCTCAACCAAGTCTCATTGTACATTCTTGACTGAAAACCCAGATATCCAATGGACAATTAAAGGTCCTGAGCCCCAAGGGCTACATTGCTTGGAAGCTGTGACTTACTGAGCTCTTCTCTCAACAGCATGATGCTTATTTACACAAGATAAAGGGGCTTCAAGTGCTTGCAGTTTCTGCTGTTGATATTTACATGGTCTGGCTGATTGACATCTTTATTGACCTGGGGTAAGAAGAAGCTTTCTTTTAAGAAAGTGGGAAGTTATCATTAAATATCTATTTGAAAGCTTTTTTTGCACATCTTATTGTCACGATAGCTTTCATTGATTTTATGCAGTGTGTAGTGAGTGGGTGAATGGGCATAGAAATGCCAAAGCTTGGCATGGGGCATGAGGGGTCATGGGGGTGGGTGGGGGCATAAGCTGGCATGGGGGCATGAGAAGGATCTTTTGAACTCATCTTTCAAAGGTTTTCCTTGTGCAAACTATGATTCATGATGCCTCCGAGGTGCCATGACCCACAACTCATTGACAAGCTGGCCTGATTCCATGATGATTGCAGAAGGCTGGGACATGCCTATCCCCACATTGGAGCCAACCACATTGGGAGTGCAGGGGAAGGACTTATCATTGAACCATAGAATCCCTACAGTGCAGAAGGAGGCCATTCAGTCATCAAGTCTGCACCAACCACAATCCCACCCAGAACTCCATGCATTCACCCTAGCTAGCCCCCCGACACTAAGGGGCAATTCAGCATGGCCAATTCACCTAACCCACACATCTTTGGACTGCTGGAGAAAACTGGAGCACCTGGAGGAAACCCATGCAGACAAGGGGAGAACGTGCAAACTTCGCACAGACAGTGACCCAAGCCGGGAATCGAACCCGGGTGCCTGGCGCTGTGAGGCAGCAGTGCTAACCACTGTGCCACCGTGCCGTTACAGTAAGATCCCACAAACAGCAATGATGTGAATGAGTAGGGAATTTGCTTTTCATGGTTCAGGTTCCTGAGAGAACTCCTCCACTCATTTTTCAGTCATGCAATGAAAGCAGCTGCCTGAAATGGGTAGATGGGGTCACAATTAAGGTCGCACCCCAAACAATTTCAGTGATCCATGTATGTTGCACTGCTTGGGTTGAGTGTTCAATGCTCTGGAATTGCTCAAACCCACGACCTACTGACAGAGTGGTGACAGTATTAACACAGAGCCTAGACTGACAGCTCAGAACACCAGAGAGACAAGTTAGACCACCTCATGGGGCGAGACGGTGACACAGTGGTTAGCACTGCTGTCTCACAGCACCAGGGACCCAGGTTCAATTCCCGGTTTGGGTCACTGTCTGTGTGGAGTTTGCACATTCTCCTTGTGTCTGCGTGGGTTTCCTCCGGGTGCTCCGGTTTCCTCCCACAGTCCGAAAAACGTGCTGGTCGGTGCATTGGCCATGCTAAGTTCTCCCTCAGTGTACCCAATAGAGCCGGATGCACCAATCGTATTCATCCCGCCACCACAGCCAGTGAGAACAGAGAATTTGGCGCTCAGCCAAATCTCCATTCACAGCAGCCGGACCAGAAAATCCCAGCCGCGGGTGAGATCAGAGAATTCGAGCTATAATCTTGAAGTAGAGCGTTATGTCACTTTGAATTATTTTGCTATTATAATAAAAAAATGTTTCATAGTCACCGTCCATCTTTTCCTCAGTGTCTTGAAAATGTTTAAATAAATTCGACTTTGCTGTAAGTGATCCATTTGTAGACATTTTTTTATTCACTTTTAAGAGATGTGGGCATCGCTGGCTGGGCCCAGCATTTATTACCCATCCCTAACTGCCCTTCATTTCAGAGGGCATTAGAGAGTCAACCACATTGCAGTGGGTCTGGAGTCACATGTAGGCCAGACCAGGTAAGGACAGCAGATTTCCTTCCCTAAAGGACATTAATGAACCAGATGGTCTTTCCGACAATCGACATGTTTCATGGTCATCAGTGTATTCTTAATCCCGGATATGTTTTCTTGCATTCAAATTCCACCATCTGCCGTGGCGGGATTCGAACCCGAGTCCACCAGAGCATTACTCTGGCTTTCTGGATTGCTTAGACAAGTGATAATGCCTATGCCTCAGCCTCCACTCATTCTGGTAATCTCCATTGAGGACAGCCCAATTTGACGAGTGGTCCTAAAACAGGCAGTAGGGTCCCATGTTCACACAGATGAGGACATTAAGGTCCATTTTAGGTGGCATCCCCAACAGATGCCTGAAAATCTAGAAGCTTTGAGGTGGCTGGGTTTTTCACTCATTTACCTCTCAAGCTATACGCCAAGTCTCACAGTTACAGCAGCAGGGTTGTGGACAGCATGTCGGCCTTCTGTAGAATGTTGGCATCACCCAAAGCAGATCCTCATGTCGCTGTCAGTCACAGGCGGACATCTGAAGCTCCAGCTCAGACTTTTGCATTAACTTGGAAACTCTGTGTGGAATATCAATCGCTTTTCTGCCAGTCTGATTCACCTAATTAGTCTCGCCTTCTGGATCTGTCGCTGGCTCGCTGAGGCCTTTGCGGAGAGTTAACGAATACCTGCTGATCGATGCGAGGCTTATTAGGAAAGTGTCTAACTTGTCCTTTTGATATTGGTGTTCAAATCCTCCAATTCTCCCTGATGTTGCAAAAAGATCACATGACATCTGATCTTATTAAAACTGATTCAATCCGTATTTCATTGTATTGCCGGAGCCGATTCAATTAATTGGTCTTCCCAGGTGGCCTTCATGTGAATCTCTTTTAATGTCTCTCAATCTCATCAATTCCATTTTCCCCATATGAGCCACCTCTTTGATCAAACTTTTGGTCATCGTTCCTAACATTTTCTTTGTCTCAACATCGTTCATGCCTGATTACACTGATGTGAAGCATCCTGGAACATTCTATTTTTATGTGAAGGATGCTGTATGAGTACAAGTTGGTTGAAATGGGGCCTCACTGGATTTGTTTAATGGGTTGGAACATTTTCAGGCAGCTGAAGGGGACACCACCTAAAATGGACCCGAATATCCTTATCTGTGTTAATGTGTGGCCTAATGCCTGTTTTAGGACTACTCGTCAAATTGGGCTGCCCTCAATGGAGCATGCATGAGGCCTGCTTTTGGATTTTCTAAGGAACTGGCCACCACCGAAAAGATGAGGAATTTATTGCTGTGGCATGAACATTATGGATGATAAATTGTAGGAGTTTGGAGTTGGGTGATCATACGATGTAACCTCCTAAATTAGAGTCCAACCAAAGTAGGCAGCCATCGTGTGGAGACACGACAGGTGGCAGCAGCTCGCTGCCATTGCTCAGATGAAGTCAGAGAACCAATTTCTCATTCATCCAAAGGACTTTGTCTTCAGGGCCAGGGTATAATCTTTAAGAATTAGAGAGCAGGACAGAAGCTTAATTGTAGAGACTGGTACTGTTATATGGGTACTGGTAGACAGGAAGGTGGGTTGAAGTGTGTCTACTTCAATGCAAGGAGCATCCGGAACAAGGTAGATGAACTTGGGGCGTGGATTGGTACTTGGGACTACGATGTTGTGGCCATTACGGAGACGTGGGTAGAACAAGGACAGGAATGGTTGTTGGACGTTCCGGGGTATAGATGTTTCACTAAGTGTAGGGAAGCTGGTAAAAGAGGTGGAGGAGTGGCATTGTTAATCAAGGATAGTTTAACGGCTGCGGAAAGGCACTTCGTGGGGCATCTGCACACTGAGGTAATATGGGCTGAAGTTAGAAATAGGAAAGGAGCGGTCACGTTGCTAGGAGTTTACTATAGGCCCCCAAATAGTAATAGAGATGTGGAGGAAGAAATTGCTAAGCAGATTATGGATATGTGTGGGGGTCACAGGGTAGTTGTCATGGGGGACTTTAACTTTCCAAATATTGATTGGAACCTTTGTAGGTCAAATAGTTTGGATGGGGCAGTTTTTGTGCAGTGTGTGCGGGAGGGTTTCCTGACACAATATGTGGATGGGCCGACTAGAGGTGAGGCCACATTGGATTTGGTACTGGGAAATGAACCGGGCCAAGTGTTAGATTTGGTTGTGGGAGAGCAATTTGGAGATAGTGACCACAATTCGGTGTCTTTTGTTATTGCAATGGAAAGGGATAGGGCCGTACGGCAGGGCAAGGTTTACAATTGGGGGAGGGGTAATTATGATGCGATTAGGCAAGAATTAGGGGGCATAAGTTGGGAACAGAAACTGTCAGAGAAAGGAACTAATGAAAAGTGGAACTTTTTCAAGGAACAAATACTGGATGTCCTTGATAGGTATGTTCCTGTCAGGCAGGGAGGAAATGGCCGAGTGAGGGAACCATGGTTCACAAAAGAGGTGGAATGTCTTGTGAAAAGGAAGAGGGAAGCTTATGTAGGGATGAGGAAACAAGGTTCAGATGGCTCGATTGAGGGTTACAAGTTAGCAAGGAATGAGCTGAAAAAGGGGCTTAGGAGAGCTAGGAGGGGACATGAGAAGTCCTTGGCGGGTCGGATCAAGGAAAACCCCAAGGCTTTTTACTCTTATGTGAGGAATAAAAGAATGACCAGGGTGAGGTTAGGGCCGGTCAAGGACAGTAGTGGGAACTTGTGTATGGAGTCAGTAGAGATAGGCGAGGTGATGAATGAATACTTTTCTTCAGTGTTCACCAAGGAGAGGGGCCATGTTTTTGAGGAAGAGAAGGTGTTACAGGCTAATAGGCTGGAGGAAATAGATGTTCGGAGGGAGGATGTCTTGGCAGTTTTGAATAAACTGAAGGTCGATAAGTCCCCTGGGCCTGATGAAATGTATCCTAGGATTCTGTGGGAGGCAAGGGATGAGATTGCAGAGCCTTTGGCGTTGATCTTTGGGTCCTCGCTGTCCACGGGGATGGTGCCAGAGGACTGGAGAATGGCGAATGTTGTTCCTCTGTTTAAGAAAGGGAATAGAAATGACCCTGGTAATTATAGACCGGTTAGTCTTACTTCGGTGGTTGGTAAATTGATGGAAAGGGTCCTTAGGGATGGGATTTACGACCATTTAGAAAGATGCGGATTAATCCGAGATAGCCAGCACGGATTCGTGAAGGGCAAGTCGTGCCTCACAAATTTGATAGAATTTTTTGAGGAGGTAACTAAGTGTGTTGATGAAGGTAGGGCAGTTGATGTCATATACATGGATTTTAGTAAGGCGTTTGATAAGGTCCCCCATGGTCGGCTTATGATGAAAGTGAGGAGGTGTGGGATAGAGGGAAAGTTGGCCGATTGGATAGGTAACTGGCTGTCTGACCGAAGACAGAGGGTGGTGGTCGATGGAAAATTTTCGGATTGGAGGCAGGTTGCTAGCGGTGTGCCGCAGGGATCAGTGCTTGGTCCTCTGCTCTTTGTGATTTTTATTAATGACTTAGAGGAGGGGGCTGAAGGGTGGATCAGTAAATTTGCTGATGACACCAAGATTGGTGGAGTAGTGGATGAGGTGGAGGGCTGTTGTAGGCTGCAAAGAGACATAGATAGGATGCAAAGCTGGGCTGAAAAATGGCAAATGGAGTTTAACCCTGATAAATGTGAGGTGATTCATTTTGGGAGGACAAATTTAAATGTGGATTACAGGGTCAAAGGTAGGGTTCTGAAGACTGTGGAGGAACAGAGAGATCTTGGGGTCCATATCCACAGATCTCTAAAGGTTGCCAGTCAAGTGGATAGAGCTGTGAAGAAGGCCTATAGTGTGTTAGCTTTTATTAACAGGGGGTTGGAGTTTAAGAGCCGTGGGGTTATGCTGCAACTGTACAGGACCTTGGTGAGACCACATTTGGAATATTGTGTGCAGTTCTGGTCACCTCACTATAAGAAGGATGTGGAAGCGCTGGAAAGAGTGCAGAGGAGATTTACCAGGATGCTGCCTGGTTTGGAGGGTAGGTCATATGAGGAAAGGTTGAGGGAGCTAGGGCTGTTCTCTCTGGAGCGGAGGAGGCTGAGGGGAGACTTAATAGAGGTGTATAAAATGATGAAGGGGATAGATAGAGTGAACGTTCAAAGACTATTTCCTCGGGTGGATGGAGCTATTACAAGGGGGCATAACTATAGGGTTCGTGGTGGGAGATACAGGACGGATATCAGAGGTAGGTTCTTTACGCAGAGAGTGGTTGGGGTGTGGAATGGACTGCCTGCAGTGATAGTGGAGTCAGACACTTTAGAAACATTTAAGCGGTTATTGGATAGGCACATGGAGCACACCAGGATGATAGGGAGTGGGATAGCTTGATCTTGGTTTCAGATAAAGCTCGGCACAACATCGTGGGCTGAAGGGCCTGTTCTGTGCTGTGCTGTTCTATGTTCTATGTTCTGTTATTGTTTCAGATTTCAGCATCCACAGTATTTTGCTTTTATCTTAATATATAGACATAGACATAGAACAGTACAGCACAGAACAGGCCCTTCGGCCCACGATGTTGTGCCCTTCATCATTTTATACACCTCTATTAAGTCTCCCCTCAGCCTCCTCCGCTCCAGAGAGAACAGCCCTAGCTCCCTCAACCTTTCCTCATATGACCTACCCTCCAAACCAGGCAGCATCCTGGTAAATCTCCTCTGCACTCTTTCCAGCGCTTCCACATCCTTCTTATAGTGAGGTGACCAGAACTGCACACAATATTCCAAATGTGGTCTCACCAAGGTCCTGTACAGTTGCAGCATAACCCCACGGCTCTTAAACTCCAACCCCCTGTTAATAAAAGCTAACACACTATAGGCCTTCTTCACAGCTCTATCCACTTGACTGGCAACCTTTAGAGATCTGTGGATATGGACCCCAAGATCTCTCTGTTCCTCCACAGTCTTCAGAACCCTACCTTTGACCCTGTAATCCACATTTAAATTTGTCCTCCCAAAATGAATCACCTCACATTTATCAGGGTTAAACTCCATTTGCCATTTTTCAGCCCAGCTTTGCATCCTATCTATGTCTCTTTGCAGCCTACAACAGCCCTCCACCTCACCCACTACTCCACCAATCTTGGTGTCATCAGCAAATTTACTGATCCACCCTTCAGCCCCCTCCTCTAAGTCATTAATAAAAATCACAAAGAGCAGAGGACCAAGCACTGATCCCTGCGGCACACCGCTAGCAACCTGCCTCCAATCCGAAAATTTTCCATCGACCACCACCCTCTGTCTTCGGTCAGACAGCCAGTTACCTATCCAATCGGCCAACTTTCCCTCTATCCCACACCTCCTCACTTTCATCATAAGCCGACCATGGGGGACCTTATCAAACGCCTTACTAAAATCCATGTATATGACATCAACTGCCCTACCTTCATCAACACACTTAGTTACCTCCTCAAAAAATTCTATCAAATTTGTGAGGCACGACTTGCCCTTCACGAATCCGTGCTGGCTATCTCGGATTAATCCGCATCTTTCTAAATGGTCGTAAATCCCATCCCTAAGGACCCTTTCCATCAATTTACCAACCACCGAAGTAAGACTAACCGGTCTATAATTACCAGGGTCATTTCTATTCCCTTTCTTAAACAGAGGAACAACATTCGCCATTCTCCAGTCCTCTGGCACCATCCCCGTGGACAGCGAGGACCCAAAGATCAACGCCAAAGGCTCTGCAATCTCATCCCTTGCCTCCCACAGAATCCTAGGATACATTTCATCAGGCCCAGGGGACTTATCGACCTTCAGTTTATTCAAAACTGCCAAGACATCCTCCCTCCGAACATCTATTTCCTCCAGCCTATTAGCCTGTAACACCTTCTCTTCCTCAAAAACATGGCCCCTCTCCTTGGTGAACACTGAAGAAAAGTATTCATTCATCACCTCGCCTATCTCTACTGACTCCATACACAAGTTCCCACTACTGTCCTTGACCGGCCCTAACCTCACCCTGGTCATTCTTTTATTCCTCACATAAGAGTAAAAAGCCTTGGGGTTTTCCTTGATCCGACCCGCCAAGGACTTCTCATGTCCCCTCCTAGCTCTCCTAAGCCCCTTTTTCAGCTCATTCCTTGCTAACTTGTAACCCTCAATCGAGCCATCTGAACCTTGTTTCCTCATCCCTACATAAGCTTCCCTCTTCCTTTTCACAAGACATTCCACCTCTTTTGTGAACCATGGTTCCCTCACTCGGCCATTTCCTCCCTGCCTGACAGGAACATACCTATCAAGGACATCCAGTATTTGTTCCTTGAAAAAGTTCCACTTTTCATTAGTTCCTTTCTCTGACAGTTTCTGTTCCCAACTTATGCCCCCTAATTCTTGCCTAATCGCATCATAATTACCCCTCCCCCAATTGTAAACCTTGCCCTGCCGTACGGCCCTATCCCTCTCCATTGCAATAACAAAAGACACCGAATTGTGGTCACTATCTCCAAATTGCTCTCCCACAACCAAATCTAACACTTGGCCCGGTTCATTTCCCAGTACCAAATCCAATGTGGCCTCACCTCTAGTCGGCCCATCCACATATTGTGTCAGGAAACCCTCCCGCACACACTGCACAAAAACTGCCCCATCCAAACTATTTGACCTACAAAGGTTCCAATCAATATTTGGAAACTTAAAGTCCCCCATGACAACTACCCTGTGACCCCCACACATATCCATAATCTGCTTAGCAATTTCTTCCTCCACATCTCTATTACTATTTGGGGGCCTATAGTAAACTCCTAGCAACGTGACCGCTCCTTTCCTATTTCTAACTTCAGCCCATATTACCTCAGTGTGCAGATGCCCCACGAAGTGCCTTTCCGCAGCCGTTAAACTATCCTTGATTAACAATGCCACTCCTCCACCTCTTTTACCAGCTTCCCTACACTTAGTGAAACATCTATACCCCGGAACGTCCAACAACCATTCCTGTCCTTGTTCTACCCACGTCTCCGTAATGGCCACAACATCGTAGTCCCAAGTACCAATCCACGCCCCAAGTTCATCTACCTTGTTCCGGATGCTCCTTGCATTGAAGTAGACACACTTCAACCCACCTTCCTGTCTACCAGTACCCACCCTTGACCCTGATACCTGTACCCTGATACAGAAGATACTGTAAAATCTCAACAGGTCTGACAGCATCTGTGGAGAGAGAGTAAAGCCAATGTTTTGAGTCCAGATGACCCTTCGTCAAAGCTAAGAGCAAAGAGAATCAGCAGAGATTTATACTATTGGGGTACTATTGGGGAATATTCCAGGATGCTTCTCAGCAATGTCTTGGCCACCTCCCACTGCCACCTCCCCCCCCCCGCCCCCCCCCCCGCCCCCCGCCCTCTCCCCGCCACGCCAATAATATAAGTCTCTGCTGACTCTCTTTGCTCTGAGCTCTAATGAAGGGTCATCTAGACTTGAAAGGTTGGCTCTATTCTCTCCCCTGTTATATCGTAATGCGGTCGGCTCACTTGTACAGCAAGATAAAAGAATGAAAAGGTTGCCACGTCGTGAGTTACTTACCCAGTTAGTTGAGCTTTATTAGATAGGCATTGCCTGCTTACAGTTCAGGGTGGAAGAGAGGGAAAATCCCACAAATGTGTCTGATGGTGTCACTGCATGTCACATGACTAATCAAACAGAGATACATGGGTTCATTTTTACTTCAATAGTACAACATTGAACTTTAAATATTAAGCATCAACACTTACCCACTATATGGACAGCACAGTGGCACAGTGATTAGCACTGCTACCTCACAGCACCAGGGACATGGGTTCGATTCCGGCCTTGGGTGACTGTCTGTGTGGAGTTTGCACACTCTCCCTGTGTCTGTGTGGGTTTCCTCCGGGTGCTCTGGTTTCCTCCCACAGTCCAAAGATATGCAGGTTAGGTGGATTGGCCATGATAAATTGCCCATATGCATCCAAGATGTGTAGGTCAGGTGTATTAGCCTTGGAAAATGTGCAGGGTTACAGGGTTAGGGCAGGGGAGAGGGCTTGGGTGGGGTGCTCTTTCGGAAGGACAGGGCAGCCTCGATGGGCCAAATAGCCTCTTTCTGCACTGTATGGATTCTATGATTCTATTTTATAAACATAGGTTACACCACCAAGTATTATTATATACATATGTACAGTTAATACGAGAGTCTTTTTGGTGGACATTGATTTTGTTGTGGTAAGATACGGCATTCTGGAGTATTATCTTCAATATCCTCAGTAGTCTGTTGTTCAATATCAGGTACTTCACCTTGTGAAGTTGGTTCCTTGTCAGCTTCCATAGATATGTTCGACTGGAGTAGAATCTGAACTTGGTTCTGAAGTAATCCTTTGTTCAGGAATTTCACAACCTTGAGTGCCTGACGAAAGTCTTTCTGATGCAGGCTCTGCTAATTCACTGTTTGAAGTGAGGATTTGATCTCTGTGCCTCTTGCAAATTCTCTCATCATCAAGTTGTGCGGTATAAGAAATCAGATTTGTCTTAGCGAGAATGGTTGCAGTACCCATTTCTCAATTGTAGAGTAGATTCTCGCTAAAACTCTTTCTCCATGATGCTAGCTCCTCAGTTTCAATATTTGTCCATGGCGAGTAACTTGTGCTTATTGTTGTCACTCTACTGTTGTAGTGATGTCAGGTGGTATGAGCAAATCAAATTTCCTTCCGAAGAACAACGTTCCCGGCTTGGGTGACTGTGCGGTGTCTGCACATTCTCCCCGTGTCTGTGTTGGTTTCCTCTGGGTGCTCCGGTTTCCTCCCACAGTCCAAAAGATGTGCTGGTTAGATGCATTGGCCGTGCCAAATTCTCCCTCAGTGTACCCGAACAGGCGCCGGAGTGTGGTGACTAGGGGATTTTCACAGTAACTTCATTGCAGTGTTAATGTAAGCCTACTTGTGACACTGATAAATAAACTAAAAACTAACTCATCTAACTGCTCAATGATACTTTCCGTCATGGTAGATGTCATCATCATGAATCAGACCATTTTGAATGTACATCAATTAGGACAAGAAACATTGTGATTTGATTTCATTTGACTTATTGTCACATGTATTCGTATACAGTGAAAATCTTGTGCGCTATACAGACAAAGCATACTGTTCATAAAGAAGGAAAGGAGAATGTGCAGAATGTAGTGTTACAGTCATAGCTAGGGTGTAGAGAAAGAACAACTTAGTTCAAGGTAGGTCCATTCAAAAGTCTGACAGCAGCAGAGAAGAAGCTGTTCTTCAGTTGGTTGGGATGTGACCTCAGACTTCTGTATTTTTTCCTGACAGAAGAAGATGGAAGAGAGCATGTCTGGAGTGCGTGGGGTCCTTAATTATGCTGGTTGCTTTTCCGAGAACAAAGAACAAAGAACAATACAGCACAGCAACAGGCCCTTCTGCCCTCCAAGCCCGTGCCACTCCCTGGTCCAAACTAGACCATTCTTTTGTATCCCTCCATTCCCACTCCGTTCATATGGCTATCTAGATAAGTCTTAAATGTTCCCAGTGTGTCCGCCTCCACCACCTTGCCTGGCAGCGCATTCCAGGCCCCCACCACCCTCTGTGTAAAATATGTCCTTCTGATATCTGTGTTAAACCTCCCCCCCTTCACCTTGAACCTATGACCCCTTGTGAACGTCACCACCGACCTGGGGAATAGCTTCCCACCGTTCACCCTATCTACGCCTTTCATAATTTTATACACCTCTATTAAGTCTCCCCTCATCTTCCGTCTTTCCAGGGAGAACAACCCCAGTTTACCCAATCTCTCCTCATAACTAAGCCCCTCCATACCAGGCAACATCCTGGTAAACCTCCTCTGTACTCTTTCCGAAGCCTCCACCTCCTTCTGGTAGTGTGGCGACCAGAACTGGACGCAGTATTCCAAATGCGGCCGAACCAACGTTCTATACATCTGCAACATCAGACCCCAACTTTTATACTCTATGCCCCGTCCTATAAAGGCAAGCATGCCATATGCCTTCTTCACCACCTTCTCCACCTGTGACGTCACCTTCAAGGATCTGTGGACTTGCACACCCAGGTCCCTCTGCGTATCTACACCCTTTATGGTTCTGCCATTTGTCGTATAGCTCCTCCCTACATTATTTCTACCAAAATGCATCACTTCGCATTTATCAGGATTGAACTCCATCTGCCATTTCTTTGCCCAAATTTCCAGCCTATCTATATCCTTCTGTAGCTTCTGACAATGCTCCTCACTATCTGCAAGTCCTGCCAATTTTGTGTCGTCCGCAAACTCACTGATCACCCCAGTTACACCTTCTTCCAGATCTTTTATATAAATCACAAACAGCAGAGGTCCCAATACAGAGCCCTGCGGAACACCACTAGTCACAGGCCTCCAGCCAGAAAAAGACCCTTCCATTACCACCCTTTGTCTTCTGTGACCAAGCCAGTTCTCCACCCATCTAGCCACCTCCTCCTTTATCTCATGAGATCCAACCTTTTTCATCAGCCTACCATGAGGGACTTTGTCAAACGAGAAATGTAGACAGAGTCAATGGATGGGATGCTGGTTTGAGTGATGGACTGGGCTTCGTTCACGACCCTTTGTAGTTTCTTACTGTCTTGGACAGAGCAGGAGCCATACCAAGCTGAGACACAACCAGCATGAATGCTTTCTATGGTGTATCTGTAGAAGTTTGTGAGAGTCGTAGTGGACATATCAAATTTACTTCGTCGCCTAAGAAAGTAAAGGCATTGATGGGCTTTCTTAACTATAGTGTTGACGTTGGGATCCAGGACAAATTATTGGTGATCTGGACACCTAAAAACTTGAAGCTCTCAACCATTTCTACTTTGTCCCCATTGATGTACTTTGTCCCCATTGCATGTTCTCCACTATGCTTTCTGAAGCCAATGACTATCTCCTTTGTTTTGTTGACATTGAGAGAGAGATTATTGTCATCGCACCGGTTCACCAGTTTCTCTAACTCTTTCCTGTGCTCCATCTCGTCAAGGTTATGAAAGGCTCTGGAGCAAAAGCAAACGGAAAGGTATAAATCCACCATGATTGAATGGTGGAATATATTCAGGAGCTAAATGGTCCTCTCCTTTTTTGATGCTCTGAGTTGATTTGCATTATTGTATGGTTTGCATGCGTATAAATACATTTTGAGAAAATGTTCTGAAATAATCTATAATGAGATAGTGACCATTAAGCTCCAGCACAATTAACGAGATGCAGTTGTACAAAATGAGATAATAGATTCAACAAAGTTGAAACAAGGCTTACACAAAACTGTACTAAATTGATGGCAAAGGGTTAAGTTACTAATTGAAAAGGTCGGAACCGATGTGCAGGATAATGTGGTTCAGACCACTCATAATGAATATCACATCAAGGTTAGGTGAGAAAGGTTCAAGTATGCCTCTGGATTAAATCTAGTGCAGCTGCAGAAGCTGGAATATGTGACATTTAATAGCCGTTTACAATTACAAGTGCAATTAATTATACGGCAGTAAAGTAAGAAGTACTTTGGCCTTTTGGAATGGTATGGTAAGCAGATTATGATGTGAAGTGGTTTAATAATAAGTGGATTTCATTGCAGTTTAATTTAACAAACATAGTTGAATATTTTCAAGTGCTGGTTGAGGGACCATTGAATCGAAAGGCGATGTGCGCAGAGTGCACCTTTTGGACCTGCACTGCAACCGTATTGCATGACCCAAATCAGTTAATTTTTTAACCCAGAACTTCTGTTCAAAGTAGTTGAATTTATTTATTAGTGTCACGAGTTGGTATACGTTAATACTGCAATGCAGTTACTGTGAAAATCCCTCAGCCACCACACTCCGGCGCCTGTTCGGGTACACTGAGGGAGAATTTAGTATGGCCAATGTAGCTAACCAGCAGGTCTTTCGGACTGTGGGAGGAAACCGGAGCGCCTGGAGGAAACCCGTGCAGACACGGGGAGAACATGCAGACTCTGCACAGACAGTGACCCGAGCCGGAAATTGAACCCGTCACCCTGGCACTGTGAGGCAGCAGTGCTACTCCATATATTCTGAGATATATGAATTATATTCTGTGGAAGCTCAATTGAAACTCTGTGGGTTCTGTCGTACATTTTTGGATATGTGATTGTGTGAGTGGGTCCCGTAGTTTTGAATTTTGGGATAAATGCTTAAACAATTATCTTTTTTTGTTCAAAACGATGAAACACCTTCTGCTTGTAATTTGAATTATCCAGACGTGCAGGGGTTTAAAAAAAACCCATATATGAACATACAAATTAGGAGCAAGGGTCGGTCACTTGCCCCTTGAGCCTGCCCCACTATTCAAATAGTTCATCTCTGATCTAATCGCAACTTTAACTCCACATTCCTGCTTACCCCAATAACCTTTCATTAGAGGGGCGGCACGGTGGCACAGTGGTTAGCACTGCTGCCTCACACCGCCGGGGACCCGGGATCGATTCCCGGCTTGGGTCACTATCTGCGTGCACATTCTCCCCGTGTCTGCATCGGTTTCCTCAGGGTGCTCCGGTTTCCTTCCACAGTCCAAAGATGTGTGGGTTAGGTGGATTGGCCATGATAAATTGCCACTTCGTGTCAGGGGGACTAGCAGGGGTAAGAAAATACATGGGGTTATGGGGATAGGGCCTGGGTGGGATTGTGGTCGGTGCAGACTCGATGGGCCGAATGGCCTCCTTCTGCACTGTAGATTCTATGATTCTATGATCCCCTTGCTTATCAAGAATCTATCTATCCCTGCCTGCCTTAAAAAATATTCAGACTGTACTTCCATCACCTTTTGAGGAAGAGAGTTCCAAGCGAAGCCTTCAAGTCACCAGAAATTGTAGTCCAAGGCTTTCATCGTGGGTGTTTCGCTGGAGTCATGTTGGTTATCAGACCATGACATTATATGACCATAAGACCAGAATTAGGCCATTCAGCCCATCGAGTTTGCTCAGCCATTCAATCATGGCTGATAAGTTTCTCAACCCCATTTTCCCACTTTCACTCCGTAACCTTTGATCCCTTTACCAATCAAGAACCTATCTATCTTGGACAGATATTAAGAAAGGATATGCAGACAAGAAATACAAACAAAACATCATTTACCTTTTTGTCAGCGGCAGGGTAATTCGGCAGCAGTACAGGGATAGACGCGGCGTTCCGAGATTATGTCACAGTTCAGAAAGTGACAGGGGACCATAAGTAAGTCCTAGTGGGTATTTTCAAACGATCTTGAATTGTAAGTCGTTGTTTAAGCAAGGATAGGGACTTATTTTATTTTATAAAAAATCTTCTAAAGTTTTAAAATTAAAGGGGTTAGTCCTGGGAGGAGAGCTTAAAACCATGGTTTGCTCTTCCTGCTCTATGTGGGAAGGTGGGCACATTTCCAGTGACCAGGACCAGCAGGAAGTGTATCCAACTGCAGCTCCTGGAGGCTCAGTTTCAGAGCAACAGAGGCAGCTGGAAACACTGTGGAGCATCCGCAACTCTGAAAGCATAGGGATAATACGTATATAGAGGTGGTCACATCGCAGCTACAGGGATTTGAGGAAGGAAGGGACTGGGTGACCACCAGGCAGTCCAAGGGAAACAGGCAGGTAGTGCAGGAGTTCCCTAGTGTCCCACGCGCAAATCGGTATTCCATTTTGGACTGCTGACAGAGACAAGCTTCTGGCACCACAAGCAGCCTGTCTGTACAGGAGGTGGGGGAAGAGAGGAAGAGTTATAGTAATAGACGATTCTACGGTCAAGGGGAGAGACAGACTCTCCTATGTCCATCAGTGTGACTCCTTGGTGCCAGGGTCTGGGATGTCATTGATGGCTGCAGGGCATTTGGAAGGGGAGAATGATAAGGCAGAGGTCATGGTACATGTTGGTACCAATGACATAGGTAGAAAGAGGAATGCAGTCAATACTAAAAAGTAGGAGTTCTTGGACTGTATTTCTGGATTACTCCTAGTGCCTCGTGCTAGCAAGCACAGAAATAGGAAAATAGTGCAGATGAATGCATGGCTTAAGAGTTGGTGCAGGAGGGAATGTTTTAGATACCTGAATCACTGGAATCGTCACTGGGGAAGGTGGGACCTGAACAAGCAGGACGGTCTACATCTGAACCAAAGCAGGACTAACATCCTTGAGAGCAGATTTGCTAATGCTGTTGGGAGGAGTTTAAATTAATTTGGCAGGAGAAAGAGACACAGATTGTTAGCAGAGTAGGGACACAACATAATACAGTAAAATGACCAAGTCAGAAGGAGCCAAAAGAGTAAACGCTGGAAAATCTCAGCAAGACTGGCAGCATCCGTAAGGAGATGAACCTTACAGATCTCCTTATAGATGCTACTGGACGTGCTGAGATTTTCCAGTGGTTTTCCCTTTTAGTTTCAGATTCCAGCATCCACAGTAATTTGCTTTTATCAAGTCAGAAGGAGTCCAGCTGGGGCATAAGGCAAGGCTGGATGGTCTCTGTGCACTGTTGGAGAACAGATATCCACTCCATCTGACAAAGGGGCAGCGCTCCGGAAGCTTATGGTATTTGCTACCAAATAAACCTGTTGGACTTTAACCTGGTGTTGTGAGACTTCTTACTGTGCTTACCCCAGTCCAACGCCGGCATCTCCACATCATCTCTTCTTTAATGCCAGGACTGTGACAGGTAAAACCGATGAGTTAAGGGTGAGGATTGAAATGTAATATAGTGGCCATCACAAAGGCACAGTTGAGGGAGGGGCAGGATTGACAGCTGAACATTCTGGGATATCGAATCTTCAGGAGAGTCAGGGGCGGGGGTAAAAGAGAAGGAGGCATTGCATTATGAGTTAAGGAGTTAGCTACTGCCCTTAATCTCACAATGATTCAGATAAAGGCATTTTCACAGATTATTTTTAGAACAGTGATATGAACAGGGGAAGAGGTTTACAATCGCTCCCCGGGGTCCATTGTTATAAAGTTTTATGTAACGTATAAACACAGTCCATTATCTATTTTATTCATTGAGATGTTTTGTTTTCAGATATATATCCATTTCCATTTTAAGAACTGTTATGAATCGCTGAGTGAGATTAGTGCCGAGAGTGAACCTCGTGGGATTCATTCATTTGTATTTAATTCACAGCGCAGTAATTCATTGTCCCTTCTGGCCCTCCATGTGTCTGCTGATTTCTGGGTTTATTATCTCCTCCCTGTGACTTTCCTTACTTAATCTTACAAAACAAAATTAGAGAACTAATGATATCAATCACAGTCATCGCTCACAGTCATGCCCCAACCTATCAAAATATTACAGTAAACATTGAATGCTAGGAGTCAGGAACTGAACTGTTTTATAATATGGATATTATGACTGGCACATTGTCACTTTCTTCTCCATAACAGCGACATCGGCAGAAATTCTATCCCGATTCTGGGACGGGCGAGATTCCCAGAACAGATATCTCCGTTGGCCTCAGGCGGGATTTTACAATGTCGCTTGAGCGAGGCCATAAATTCCTGCCCTCATGTTCGGAAAGCAAAAGCAATATGCTGCGGCTGCTGGAGATCTGACAGAAAGTGCTGGAAAAAAAACACATCGGGTCTGGCAACATCTGTGGAGAGAGAAAAACAGAGTTAGGGTTTGAGTCATGGAGGTTTAAAGCATGGAAGCAGGCCCTTTGGCCCAACTTGCCCATGCCACCCCTCTTTTTTAACCCCTAAGCTAGACCCAATTGCCCACATTTGACCCATATCCCTCAATACCCATCTTACCCATGTAACTATCTAAACGTTTTTTAAAAGACAAAATTGTACCCGCCTCTACTATTACCTCTGGCAGCTTGTTCCCGACACTCACCACCCTCTGTGTGAAAGAATTGCCCGTCTGGGCCCTTTTGTATCTCTCCCCCTCACCTTAAACCTATGCCCTCTAGTTTTAAAATCCCCTACCTTTAGGAAAAGATATTGACTATCTAGCTGATCTGTGCCCCTCATTATTTTATCGACCTCTATAAGGTCACCCCTCAGCCTCCTATGCTCCAGAGAAAAAAGTCCCAGTCTATTCAGCCTCTCCTTTTCACTCAAACCATCAAGTCCCGGTAGCATCCTAGTAAATCTTTTCTGCACTCTTTCTAATCTAATAATATCCTTTCTATCATCGGGTGACCAGAATTGCACACAGTATTCCAAGTGTGGCCTTACCAATGTCTTGGACAACTTCAACAAGACGTCCCAACTCCTGTATTCAATGTTCTGGCCAATGAAACCAAGCATGCCGAATGCCTTCTTCACCACTCTGTCCACCTGCGACTCCACTTCGAAGGAGCTATGAACATGTACCCCTCGATCTCTTTGTTCTGTAACTCTCTCCAACGCCCTACAATTAACTGAGTAAGTCCTGCCCTGATTGAGTCCAATATGACTCACTTCCTTACTCTTCGGAAAATAATTTTTGTCAGGAGGCAGCAAGGGGGGAGATCCTATGATCCAATGCCTTAAACCACTGAATTTATTAAATTGCTGAGACTGGCAGACTGCCGCTGGTGAACCATCCCGGCCAAGCAATTGGAGTTTCAGAGATGGGCTGAATGCACGCTGCCCCCTTATTGGTGAAGGCTCACTGAAACCTACGCAAATAAGCAGCGCACTACCAATGTCAGAACCCCTTGTTGAAATTAGGCAGCCCTGAATGTAGAGAGGGAAATAAATGATTCTCCCTGGTATCTTCAACTCTGTAGAAAACAGGTTCATACGGCATGCTTGCCTTCATCAGCCAGGGCATTGAATTTAAAAATTGGCAAGTCATGTTGCAGCTTTATAGAACCTTGGTTAGGCCGCACTTGGAATATAGTGTTCGATTCTGGTCGCCACACTGCCAGAAAGATGTGGAGGCTTTGGAGAGGGTACAGAAAAGATTTACCAGGATGTTGCCTGGTATGGAGGGCATTAGCTATGAGGAGAGGTTGGAGAAACTTGGTTTGTTCTCACTGGAACGACGGCAGATATCTCCGTTGGCCTCAGGCGGGATTGACAGAGTGGATAGTCAGAAGCTTTTTCCCAGGGTGGAAGAGTCAATTACTGGGGGGCAGAAGTTTAAGGTGCAGGGGGCAAGGTTTAAAGGAGATGTACGAGACAAGTTTTTTACACAGAGGGTGGTGGGTGCCTGGAACTCGTTGCCGGGGGAGGTAGTGGAAGCGGATATGGTAGTGACTTTTAAGAGGCGTCTTGACAAGTACATGAATAGGATGGGAATGGAAGGATATGATGGGAATGGAGGGCAGCACGGTGGCACAGTGGGCAGCACGGTGGCACAGTGGTTAGCACTGCTGCTTCACAGCTCCAGGGACCTGGGTTCGATTCCCAGCTCGATGGGTCGAATGGCCTCCTTCTGCTGTGTGGAGTTTGCACATTCTCCTCATGTCTGCGTGGGTTGCCTCCAGGTGCTCCGGTTTCCTCCCACGGTCCAAAGATGTGTGGGTTAGGTTGATTGGCCATGCTAAAATTGCCCTTAGTGTCCTGAGATGCGTAGGTTAGAGGGATTAGTGGGTAAATATATAGGGATATGTGGGTAGGGCCTGGGTGGGATTGTGGTCGGTGCAGACTCGATGGGCCGAATGGCCTCTTTCTGTGCTGCAGGGTTTCTATGATTTCTATGATTTCTATGATATGGTCCCTGGAAGGGTAGGGGGTTTTAGTTCAGTCGGGCAGCATGGTCGGTGCAGGCTTGGAGGCCGAAGGGCTAGTTCCTGTGCTGTAATTTTCTATTCTCTTTGTTCTTTGAGATGTCATTATTGATCCCGAACACACAACTAAACAAAGGTTGTGTGATGTACATGAAGTAATCTCGGGTATAACCTATTCATCTCAGCGAACTGAGTTTGGATCTGGCCTGTTCTGTGGGATCGAAGTATTTTCCCTCTGTGGATGGCAATGTTCCTACAGGTAAAGGGTTTGGCTAATTATTATGATGGTCGGGGGGAATCATCAGTAGGTCTCTCCGTGGGCCCTGTGAAGTATGTGCTCCCCTATTAAGTGAGTGTAGACTCGCCTACTAGGGAAGGAGCAGTGGCGGGATTTAAAATCAGCTGGCTCCACTCAGACACAATAAGAAGTCTCACAACACCAGGTTAAACTCCAACAGGTTTATTTGGTAGCACGAGCTTTCAGAGTGTCGCTCCTTCTTCAGGTGAGTGAGGAGTTAGGATTACCTCCTCACTCACCTGATGAAGGAGCAGTGCTCCAAAAGCTTGTGCTACCAAATAAATCTGTTGGACGTGAACCTGGTGTTGTGAAACTTCTTACTGTGCTTACCCCAGTCCAACGCCGGCATCTCCACATCGTGGTCACTCAGGCCAGCAGTCAAATGACTCCGGGGTTTCACACTGTCGCTGCAGAAACAGTGCTTTATGCACATTGTAAGTAGAGGGTGATAGTTACAGAGATTATCACATTAATCATACCTTAGCTTCCAATAGATTGTAAGTCAACCAGGCAATGGTGCCCATTGGTGCATAAAGTTTAAAGTTTATTTATTAGTGTCACAAGTAGGCTTACATTAACATTGCAATGAAGTTACTGAGAAGATCTCCTGGTCGCCACACTGAGGTGCCTGCTCAGTTCACTGACGGAGGGAGAATTTAGCACAGCCAATCCATCTAACCAGCACGTCTTTCAGACTGTGAGAGGAAACCGGAGCACCCAGAGGAAACACACGCAGACACGGGGAGAATGTGCAGACTCCGCACAGACAGTGACCTGAGCCGGGAATCGAACCCAGCTCTCTGGCGATGTGAGGCAGCAATGCTAACCCACTGTACCACCGTGCCATGTATCATATCTATTGTACGTTATTTATGTCTGTATACGTGGAAGGTGGGTCGATAGCCAAAGGAAACAGCTTTATGATATATAGTAGAAGAAACAAAGAGTGAACCTTTTTACACAGTGAGCTGTTATGCCCTGGAATGTGATGGAAACAAATTCAATTGTAACTTTCAAAAGGAAATAGGATACATATTGGAAATATTTATAGGACCAAATGGAAAGAGCAGAGGATTGGGATTAATTTTATTTTTTCTTTGCTCATTCGTGGGGACATGGGTGCCGCTGGCTGGCCAGCATTTATTGACCATTCCTAGTTGACCTTAAACTGAGTGGCTTACCAATAACAGCTAGGCCATTTCAGAGGGCAGTTGAGAGTCAACCACATTGCTGTGGCTCTGAAGTCACATGTAGGCCAGACCAGGTAAGGACAGCAGATTTCCTTCCCAAAGAGACATCAGTGAACCAGACGGATTTTTCCGACAATCGACAATGGTTTCATGGTCATCAGTAGATTCTTAATTTCAGATATTTTTTATTGAATTCAAATTCCACCATCTGCCGTGGTGAGATTTGAACCCAGGTCCCCAGAGCATTAGCTGAGTTTCTGGATTCATAGTCGAGCGGTGATAACATTGGGCCTCCCCGTAGCTATGCTAAAGAGCTAGAAGAAGCGTGATAGACTGAATGGCCTCCTATGTATAAGTAAGGGAGTATATTTTATAGAGTTGCTGTTGTTCTTGTTGTTACCTTGCATCTAAACATTAGAGATTTTTCATTCCTAACCACCAGTAGGCCTCTCATTCATGAGCAGAGGGTTTGAAAGGCTTGAGCTGTAATCATCTCTCAATGTCCTCTTACAATGCATTGGAAAGTTGATTATAAGCATGAGTGAATCATTAAATGCATGAGACAACAGAGATAGTTGAATGACTCACACAATAGAGCTTGATTAGATAGGCATGGGCTTAGAATGCACGCTTTTATCACAAATTAATACAATTTGAACTGTTGCTTTATAAAACTTGATTTACAAATGTGACATAATATTTCACCACAATAGATGAGGAATTGATGAATCTTTAGTCAACATGTAGCCCAGTTAGCAAAGCTAGGCCTTATATATAATGATACTAATTGAGGGGAAACCGATTGTCCCTGTGTTGTAATTCTAATACCATTTTATATGGCTGCTCAGGTTCAGTTCCTGGTGACCATTGACCATAACTGAATAAGACCAGCTATATAAGTACAGTGGCTACAAGAGAAGGACAGGGGCTTGGAATTCTGTGGAAAGTAACTCATTTCCTGACTCCCAAATCTTGCATTCATAGAATAATTCATAGAATCCCTACAGTGCAGAAGGAGACCACTCAGCCCATCGAGTCCGCACCGACACCCCCACAAAGCATCCCACCCAAACCCAATTCCCATAATCCTACATATTTACCCCACTAATCCCCCTAACCTGCACATCTTGGGACACTAAGGGGCAACTTAGTCAAGGAAATTCAAGGAAAACAGCCTGAATTAATTATTTTTTTAACCAAGACCCTCCTCCTCCTGGGACCTGCTGTCAAAAATCTACAGCTGTCGTGACACAGTGAGACAAAATTAAATTTCAACACACAATATGAATGATAAATTAGAGGGATGAAAGTTCCTGGATTCAGACCTCAGTTTAATGGAGTGCTAGTGTATCAGTGCAATCTGTGTTGCCACAAGATAAGCGAAAATTGGCAGAAAACATGAGAACTGCGAAGAATGAGGGCCAGAGCATAATTCAGATCAAACTTGAAGTGTCAAGTTGAAGAGGCCTGTGGACCACAACGATCTGGTCTATGGGCTTCATTTTAATAATCGTAATTAGGTCATAGAATCATAGAATCCCTACAGTGCAGAAGGAGGCCATTCGACCCATCGAGTCTACACCGACAACAATCCCACCCAGGCCTATCCCCAGAACCCCACATATTTACCCTGCTAATCCCTCTAAACTATGCATCCAGGGATACTAAGGGGCAATTTAGCATGTCCAATCAACCTAACCCGCACATCTTTGGACTGTGGGAGGAAACCAGAGCACCCGGAGGAAACCCACGCAGACACGGGGAGAATGTGCAAACTCCACACAGACAGTGACCCAAGGCCAGAATCGAACCCAGGTCCCTGGAGCTGTGAGACAGCAGTGCTAACCACTGTGCCACCGTGCCACCCACTGCTGAAAATGTTGTCTCTCTAGCAGGGATATCATCCAACCGAAGAATTCAATCCCAGACCACCCATACATAGAACATAGAACAGTACAGCACAGAACAGGCCCTTCGGCCCACGTTGTTGTGCCGAGTTTTATCTGAAACCAAGATCAAGCTATCCCACTCCCTATCATCCTGGTGTGCTCCATGTGCCTATCCAATAACCGCTTAAATGTTCCTCAAGTGTCTGACTCCACTATCACCGCAGGCAGTCCATTCCACACCCCAACCACTCTCTGCGTAAAGAACCTATCTCTGATATCCTTCCTATATCTCCCACCACGAACCCTATAGTTATGCCCCCTTGTAATAGCTCCATCCACCCGAGGAAATAGTCTTTGAACGTTCACTCTATCTATCCCCTTCATCATTTTATAAACCTCTATTAAGTCTCCCCTCAGCCTCCTCCGCTCCAGAGAGAACAGCCCTAGCTCCCTCAACCTTTCCTCATAAGACCTACCCTCCAAACCAGGCAGCATCCTGGTAAATCTCCTCTGCACTCTTTCCAGCGCTTCCACATCCTTCTTATAGTGAGGTGACCAGAACTGCACACAATATTCCAAATGTGGTCTCACCAAGGACATGTACAGTTGCAGCATAACCCCACGGCTCTTACACTCCAACCCCCTTACCACAGGCACTGGCAGACTGTAAAACCGCATGGATGGTGGAAGCGAGGAGACTGGTAGGACACTGATCAGCAACGCTGCAGAGGACCAAATAATGGAATTTATCTTACCACGAAGGTAGCTGGCTAGATTGTTTCCACGTCCAGACTACCTGAGCTGGGGTGTGACTCATGCCTTCAACAAATTGAGTGAGTGAGCAAATGATTGGCAGATGCAGTATAATTTGAATAACTGTGAAGTTCTCCCACTTTGGAGCAAAAACAGGAAGGCAGATTATTATCTGAATGGCCATAAATTAGGAGAGGGGAATGTGCAATGAGATCTGGGTGTCCTTGTACATGAGTCACTAAAAGTAAGCACGCAGGTGCAGCAGATGGTAAAAAAGGCAAATGGTATGTTGGCCTTCTTAGTGGAAGGATTTGAGGACAGGAACAGGGATGTCTTGCTGAAGTTACACAAGGCCTTGGTGAGACTGCACCTGGACTGTGTTGTGCAGTTTTGGTCTCCTTATCCGAGGAAGGATGTTCTTGCTCGAAAGGGAGTGCAGAGAAGGTTTACCAAACTGATTCCTGGATGGCAGGACTGAAGTATGAGGAGAGCCTGAGTTGGTTAGAGTTGTATTGACAGGAGTTCAGAAGAATGAGGGGGCATTTCATAGAAACCTATAAAATTCTAACACAACTAGACAGGGTAGATGCAAGAAGGATTTTCCTGATGGTGGGGGTGTCCGGGGCCGGCGGTCACAGTCTGACGGGGTAGACCATTTAGGACAGAGATGAGGAGAAGTTTCTTCACCCAGACAGTGGTCAGCCCATGGAATTCGCGACCGTAGAAGATAGTTGAGGCCAAGGAATTGAATATTTTCAAGAAGCAGTTAGATATAGCACTTGAGGCGAAGGGGATCAAAGGATGTAGGGGGAAGATGGGATCAAGTGATTGAGTTAGATGATCAACCATGATCATAATGAATGAAGGAGCAGGTTCAAAGGGCCAAATGACCTTTTCCTGCTTCTATTTTCTATATTTCTACGTAACACTCAGAACAGGCAATTTGGCAATGTGGCCATAAAACAAACATCAGACTCTCTGGCATATACAAGGGATCCTGATACCTGTTTCAGATGCCACCATGCACAGCTAGAGTTGCCCGGACAGATTTTGCATGGGTGCAAGTACATAAAGTTGGACTCCAAAAATTGATCTCTGAGCACAATTTTGTACACAGAAAATAGGAGGAATGCACTCAATCTTAATCTCTGCTTGTATAAGATTATGAAGGAATAGATAAGATAGAAGCAGGGAAGTTGTTTCCACTGGCGGGTGAAACCAGAACTAGGGGGCATGGCCTCAAAATAAGGGGAAGCAGATTTAGGACTGAGCTGAGGAGGAACTTCTTCACACAAAGGGTTGTGAATCTGTGGAATTCCCTGCCCAGTGAAGCAGTTGAGGCTACCTCATTGAATGTTTTTAAGGCAAGGATGGATAAATTTTGGAACAGTAAAGGAATTAAGGGTTTATGGTGAGCGGGCGGGTAAGTGGAGCTGAGTCCACAAAAAGATCAGCCATGATCTTATTGAATGGCGGAGAAGGCTCGAGGGGCCAGATGGCCTACTCCTGCTCCCAGTTCTTATGTTCTTATGTCAAATGGGATGAAGGAGTACAATATTAAGGGAAAGACTCTTTGTACTGTAGAGGATCAGAAGGACCTTGGGGTCCAGGTCCATAGGACTCTAAAATCGGCCCCGCAGGTGGAGGAGGTGGTTAAGAAGACGTATGGCGTATGGCCTTTATCAATCGAGGGATTGAGTTTAGGAGTCCGGGGATAATGATGCAGCTATATAAGACCTTCGTCAGACCCCACTTGGAGTATTGTGCTCAGTTCTGGTCGCCTCATTACAGGAAGGATGTGGAAATGATTGAAAGGGTGCAGAGGAGATTTACAAGGATGTTGCCTGGATTGAGTGGCATGCCTTATGAGGATAGGCTGAGAGAGCTCGGTCTTTTCTCCTTGGAGAGGCGTAAGATGAGAGAAGACCTAATAGAGGTGTATAAGATGTTGAGAGGCATAGATCGGGTGGATTTTCAGAGGCTTTTTCCCAGGGTGGAAATGGCTGCTACGAGAGGACACGGGTTTAAGGTGCTGGGGGGTAGGTTCAGGGGAAATGTTAGGGGTAAGTTTTTCACACAGAGGGTGGTGGGCGAGTTGAATCGGCTGCCGTCAGTGGTGGTGGAGGCAAACTCAATAGGGACTTTTAAGAGACTCCTGGATGAGTACATGGGACTTAATAGGATGGAGGGTTATAGGTAGGCCTAGAAGGTAGGGATATGTTCGGCACAACTTGTGGGGCCGAAGGGCCTGTTTGTGCTGTAGTTTTTCTATGTTTCTATGTTTCTGTGTTTTTATGTCCTTTCGAAGCATGCTAAACCTTAAATCTTGATGATTACATGTTAACATTGGATCTATTTGGAAGAAAATACAGGTACTTCTGAACATTGACTGCAGATATTTCACCATTACCATTGCCAAGTTGCTGGTTTTGCTACCTCCTCAACCACTGACCCACACATTCCTACGGCCAAACAGCGGAATATACAACTGAGGCTGTAGAGAAGAGCCTCTTCCAGTCCCACAGAATGTCATTGGCATGAGACAGACAGGGAGAAACTCCCTTCAATGGATTTTTTGAAATTTGTACTTGAGATGTGAGCTTTGCTGCAATGCAGCTTTTGTTCCTCATCCCTAATTGCCATTGAGAAGGTCGTGGTGAGCTGCCCCATGAGCTGTTGCAGTCCATTTTGTGCAGGTAGACCCACAGTGCTATTAGGGAGAGAGGGAGTTCCAGGATTTTGACCTCGTGACAGTGTAGGAATGCTGTTATAATTCCAAGTCAGGGCGGGGTACCTGACTTGGCACAGATTTCACACCATCACAGAATTGCTTTGGTGCAGAAGGAGGCCACTTGGCCCACCACGTCTGCACCAGCTCTCCAAGTGAGCAACTCACTTCGCGCAAAGGTGGAGATACACCAATGGTGTCTTGCTGGCAGCTGCCAGAATTGAGGGAGGGAGGTGGGGAGACCCTCAAGGAATGTTGAATTATTTTGTAAACAGACTTTCATCAAGTCTTTCGATTGTTTGGTCATGATTAGTGACCTTTTCACTGAGGATGTGGCCAAATTGGTACAGTCATCTATCAATCAGATGTTAGTAGTTACTAGGCCTCAGCTTTGGGCAGGTTCTGAAGCAATGGGCAAGGGTGTGATGTGGACTGGACCCCTCCCCACAACCACACTGTGGATATTTATAACCCTATTGGATATTGGAAGAAATAAATTCTTCCAGTGAGATATTTGGGCATACTGTTTTCTGTAGAAGGATGGGCTGGCATAGGAGACAAGATTCCTCTCTGAAATGAAGGACTCTCAGTTATAAACGTCTTGATTCCACATTTGTTAAAATTCATTGGTTGGGGGCATTGCTGGCTGGGCTGGCATTTATTGCTCATTGCTAATTTCCCGTGGTTTGCTGAGTCATTTCAGAGTGAACCCCATTGCTTTTGATTTGATTTGATTTGATTTATTATTGTCACATGTATTAACATACAGTGAAAAGTATTGTTTCTTGCGCGCTATACAGACAAAACATACCGTTCATAGAGAAGGAAACGAGAGAGTGCAAAATGTAGTGTTACAGTCATAGCTAGGTTGTAGAGAAAGATCAACTTAATGCGAGGTAAGTCCATTCAGAAGTCTGACAGCAGCAGGGAACAAGCTGTTCTTGAGTCGGTTGGTACGTGACCTCAGACTTTTGTGTCTTTTTCTCAAAGGGAGAAGGTGAAAGAGAGAATGTCCGGGGTGCGTGGGGTCCTTGATTATGCTGGCTGCTTTGCCGAGACAGCGGGAAATGTAGACTGTGGATCTGGAGCCATGCATGTGGGCCAGACTGGGTAAGCACAGCAGATTTCCTTCCCTAAAAGGCATTATTGAGCCAGATGGATTTTTATGATAATCAGTAATGGCCTCATTTTTTTAAAATTCCAGAATTTTATTGGATTCGATTTCCACTATCTGTCAGAGTGGGATTTGAACCCGTGTCCTTGAAGCATTGCTCTGGGTCTCTGGATTACGAGACTAGTGACAATGCCGCTATGACATCATCCCCGCTGCCCACTGTGTGACGGGACGCAGAGTTGGTGCACCTAACAGAGAAGCATGTGGCAGAATTCTCTGCCCCCCACCCTTCGTCCCCACCCCCATGCTGCACCCCTCCTGCCCCTGTGGCATGTTTCTTGGGGGCGGGGCGGTTGGCCCGCCATTGGCAGGCGGCAAGACCTTCTGGCCCCGCTGTGGTCAGTGGGATTTCCTGCTGAGTCCACCCACGTCGCCGGGAAACCCGCAGTGGGGATGCGCCGTCAGTGTGATCGGAATTTCCAGCAGGCAGGAAAGCGTGAAAATCCTGCCAACCATTCTGCTGTCTATCAAATTACTAAAAATTAAAGCCATCTCATTTGAATGTTTTTAAGGCAAGGATAGATAAATTTTTGAACAGTAAAGGAATTAAGGGTTATGGTGAGCGGGCGGGCAAGTGGAGCTGAGTCCACGAAAAGATCAGCCATGATCTTATTGAATGGCGGAGCAGGCTCGAGGGGCCAGATGGCCTACTCCTGCTCCTAGTTCTTATGTTCACCTCTAGGTTGGTTTTCCATTTAATTTCTACCTGGGTGGGATAATTCTCTTGTTGAATAAAGCAAAATCTATTATCTCAATTTTTCCCCTGCAGCTGGAAAGTTACAAATGTAACTTCCACATGCAAATAGCTAGAATAAGCTTTGGAGCAACCATTTCTCCTATTTACTGACTGCACAAGCAATCCACTGAGTGAACCCTTCCTGTCTTACATTATCAATTTGGTTTTCATTCCCCTTTCCATTGATTTTGACTGACAGTTGATAAGCATGGCTACAGTCCCTGAAAAGACATCTATCCTTGGCAGTATCAACACCTTCTGCCAATTGCTTCCTATCTTGAGGCAACACTAGTTGCGCTAATGCTAAAAGCATGACATTAAACTGCGCTCTGAATTTAAACAATCGCACCTCCTCATTTATCATTTGTACTGTTTGCTGGATATTAATTTCATCCCACTGCATCGTAACAGCTTTAGAATTTTAGATATTGTTTCCTCCGGGATGTCGCAGGGTAGGATTTGTATTTATGACAGGGTAGGAATAAATGTATCTATTACGATGAGTTGTTTTCCACAAGCTGTCAAGTCACAGAAAGCAGTCATTTGGGACATTGTGCCTGTGCTGGTTGTTTGAAACATAGTCCTTCATTCCTTGTAGTTGGGTACAGTCCATCCAAATGTGAGATGGTGAACTAAGTGAAGGAAGATTTGAAAGGAAGAATGATAATGGCAGGCGGCTGCAGAACCACTAACACAGGTCATGGTGGCCAAGACCATTGATCCCCATCCATTGACTCTGTCGATACTTCACGCTGCCTTGGAAAAGCAGCCAGCAAAATCAATGACCCCACGCACTCTGGACATACTCTCTTCCACCTTCTTCCTTCGGGAAAAAGATACAAAAGTCTGACTCAGGAACAGCTTCTTCTCTGTTGCCATCAGACTTTTGAATGGACCTACCTCTCATTCAGCTGATCTTTCTTTACACCTTAACTATGACTGTAACACTACATTCTGTACTCTCTCCTTTCCTTCTCTATTAACAATATGCCTTGTCTGTATAGTGCGCACGAAATAATACTTTTCTCTGTATACTAATACATGTGACAATAATAAATCAAATCAAAACCATTGGCATGTATGGGCAGCATGGTGGCACAGTGGTTAGCACTGCTGCCTCACAGTGCCAGGGACCCAGGTTTAATTCTGGCTTTAAGTGACTGTATGTGTGGAATTTGCATGTTCTCCCCGTGTCTGCGTGGGTTTCCTCCGAATGCTCTGGTTTCCTCTCGCAGTCCAAAAATGTGCAGGTTAGGTGGATTGGCCATGTTCAATTATCCCTTAGTGTCCAAAGTTGTGGTTGTTAGGTGGATTAACCATGGTAAAATGCATGGGGTTAGGGGGATAAGGCAGAGTGGAGGGCCTGGGTGAAAACTCAGTCAGCTTGACAGTCTCTTCCTGCACAGTTGGGATTCTATGGCTATCCTGACTGATTATCCCATCAAAGCGTTACAGCTCTCGCCTCTTGCAGTTTGAATGGGATTTAATAGGATCAGCAGGAGGTTATATGGCTGCGGTAACATGCTTGTGGTGGCTCTTTGAAGGAGCTATGAGATTGATCCCAATCCGCTTGCTCTTTATCCCAGACCCACAGATTCCTCTCATTTCAAATACGTATGCAATTCCTTCGTTACAAATTGTTAGAAATATGAGATTTAAGTTTGCTGTGTTTCAGGGCTGTTTCTTTAACTGAAGGTAAAATGGAGGAATTAAGGTGGTCATGTGACCTTTTCTGAATTGTGCTGAGAGCAAATCTCTGTGGCTGAGGTGTCAAACTTTAAAGCAGGACTCAGGTTGATTTACTGGAATACGGTGCAAATTATTCATGACAGACCAAAGTATCTGTGCTGACAGTGGATAAACTGTTAGTCTCCAAGGAGGTGGTAGGAAGGTCAGGTTTCATAAAAATATATATTTTAAACTGCCTATTTAATTTAAATATAGAATGAAATTGGGTATCTCAAAGACAACTAATTAGTATTTCTACCTGGATACAAGGCCTGTGTGATTCACATCACCATGGAGTTTGGCTCTGAGAGGGGGAGAGTCCATACTAATCATTATAAGACCAGCTTACAGAGTGTTTTCTTAAAATGTTACTGAATTTCATAGACAGAGTCGATCTGCAAAGATCCGAGAGAGAAATTAGAGAGATAGAGAAAGCAAGCCTCCATGATTTAAAGTTTTAAAGTTCATTTATTTATTAGTCACAAGTAGGCTTACATTAACCCTGCAATGAAGTTACTGTGAAATTCCCCTAGTCGCCACAGTCCGGCGCCTGTTCAGGTCAATGCACCTAACCAGCAAGTCTTTCAGAATGTGGGAGGAAACCGGAGCACCCGGAGGAAACCCACACAGACACAGATGCACCACATCAGAATATGGGTGGGATATTGAACTTGGATTGACGAGACGAGGTTCATGAGGATTTAAATAAGATTGGAAGATTTACTCAGCTTTAGTGAGAAGAAAGAGTCTCCAGTTTGTTCCTACCGTAGAAGCCAGTCTTGGTTGATTTAAAGTTATTGGACTGGAAAATGAAAAAGAAGGGAAGTAAGGTCTTGGAAACTAAGAATCACTTTGGAATGGTTCTGAGAACATGCCGTGAGTATTTAAGTGACAGAACAAAATATAACTGTAGAGGAAGATTATCAGTCTTTTTAAATGTTAAATTGTGGATCTTTTCTGCAGAGTATAAGTTGTCTCCTCAAATACTATTTGGTTAATTTAAGACCATAACACCAGAACATAAAGGAGCAGTATTAAGCAATTCAGCCCACCGAGTCTGCTCAGCCATTCAATCATGGCTGATATGATTCTCATTCCCATTCTCCTGCCTTCTCCCCATAACCCTTTATCCCCTTATTGATAAACAACATGTCTATCTCTGTCTTAAAGACACTCAATGACGTGGCCTCCACAGCCCTCTGTGGCAATGAGTTCCACAGATTCACCACCGTCTGGCTGAAAAATTTCCTTTTCATCTCAGTTTTAAAGGAGCGTCCCTTCACTCTGAGGTTGTGCCCTCAAGTTCTAGTCTCTCCCACTGGTGGAAATATCCTCTCCATGTCCACTCTATCGAGACCTCTCAGTATTCTGTAAATTTCAATTCTCCTCCTCACTCTTCTAAACTCCACCGAGTATGTAGTCATATGTTTGATTTGATTTATTATTGCCACCTGTATTAGTATGCAGTGAAAAGTATTGTTTCTTGCGTGCTATACAGACAAAGCATACCATTCATAGAGAAGGAAACGAAAGAGTGCAGAATGTAGTGTTACAGTCATAGCTAGGGTGTAGAGAAAGATCAATTTAATGCAAGGTAGGTCCATTCAAAAGTCTGACAGCAGCAGGGAAGAAGCTGTTCTTGAGTCGGTTGGTACGTGACGTCAGACTTTTGTATCTTTTTCCTGACGGAAGAAGGTGGAAGAGATGTCCGGGGTGCGTGGGGTCCTTAATTATGCCGGCTGCTTTGCCAAGTCAACAAGAAGTGTAAACAGAGTCAATGGATGGGAGGCTGGTTTGCATGATGGATTGGGCTACATTCACGACCTTTTGTAGTTCCTTGCAGTCTTGGGCAGAGCAGGAGCCATACCAAGCTGTGATACAGCCAGAAAGAATGCTTTCTATGGTGCATCTGTAAAAGTTGGTGAGAGTCGTAACGGACATGCCAAATTTCCTTAGTCTTCTGAGAAAGTAGAGGCGTTGGTGGATTTTCTTAACTATAGTGTCGGCATGGGGGGACCAGGACAGGTTGTTTCTTTTAGTTTGCACGGTGCAGTAAAAGCCTTAAAATGTGAAGGTCCACAACTTCCTTGGAGTGGCAATCGGTGTCGGGCCACCACTCCGAGAACAATTAATTATGTGGATTTTCTTCCAGCACAGGCCGGGCAAGATCCAGGCAGCACAGTATTTTGTGAAGCTCTGTCTCATTGAAGGACTCATCCTCTTCTATAACAATGCTAGCTGCCCTAAACCAGGCAGGTTAAAGGCTCGATGGAAACTGATAGGCGGGGGAGAAAGTAAGTGCCGAAGGTAAGTGGTTATGATTCTGGGAGTGGGTGAGATTAGAGATTGTGGGTGAGAGAGGACGATCTCGGGCTGGGGAAGAGGTCAAACTTCAGTGGGGGGAGAGGGGTGTGGCTGAGGGGGGAGGAAGTGAGATGAGACGGGGATGGACCTCAGGGGTAATGGGGCAGTCATGGTTTTGGGGTTCAGACATTGGTCGAGGTCGGTCGGAGGTCAGGAATGGGGAATAAAGGGTCTATGTGTTGGTTCATGGGGAGCATCTGGTCAGATGGTGCTCGGGGGGGTGGGGAATTTCGTCAGGCCTCTGGGATGGGGCTGGGTGTGGGTCATGGGGAGTGGGGGGAGGGCAGAGGGTAGGGGGGATGACCTCAGGGAAGTCCATTTGGGTTGGGGGTGAGAGCTAGGCCCGTGACAGTGGGGTGGCTTTAGAAGTCTTGTATGGGTGGCGGAGGAATCCCATGGGAGGTGGGGGGAATTACAGTGGGCGCGGGTGGTTAGTCAGGGAGAGGTGGGAAGAACCCTGGAGGGTTGGGGTTGTAAAGGGAATCTCCTGGGGAGTTGGAAATGTGGAGGGCGTCTCCTTAGTCGTCGGAGGTTAGGGTTAGTTCTGGGGGCCAACCATTCTGAGTGTTTATAATAATTACTCAGAAGTTAGAAGAGATTTTAATTTTTTTTTTATGACTTAGAACAAAGGACAAAAACATTACAGAGCAGAAACAGGTCCTTCAGCCCTCTAAGCCTGCACTGACCATGCTGCCCATCTGAACTAAAACCCCCGACCCTTCTAGGGACCATATCCCTCTATTCCCATCCTATTCATGTATTGTCAATACGCCCCTTAAAAGTCACTATTGTATCCGCTTCCACTATCTGCCCCGGCAGCGAGTTCCAGGCACCACCACCCTCTGTGTAAAATATTTGCCTCGTACATCTCCTTTAAACCTTGCCCCTCGCACCTTAAACCTATGCCCCCTAGTAATTGACTCTTCCACCCTGGGGAAAAGCTTCTGACTATCCACTCTGTCCATGCCCCTCATAATCTTGTAGACTTCGATCAGGTCGCCCCTCAATCGTCGTCATTTGGTGTATTGGCGTCACCCAGTCAGAACCATCTGTAGTTTGCAATTTAAATTGCATTTTCGAGTGGTTCCCAGCACAGCACAATTGCCCAGAGGAAATTTGTGTTCCTGGGAAATTACCATGGAAATACTTGCCTGTGAAGTCTCGAAAGGGGTTCCCAAAAGCGTCTTCGGGGTATTATCCCGATTCCGATGATGGAGAAGTTACCTTCCTTTATCTTGTCGTGCAATTCCTTTAAGATGGCCGTGGGTATTTCTCTTTTAAAAGTTATCAATCTCTACAGGGATCATACAAGTCTGACGGACCTGTGTGTTTCACATAGACTTCAGGAACTCACCCATCTTGCTGAAGTACCAAGCTCAGAAAAATCCAAAATTGAGTGGGCATTTACACTTTGTGCGTTTCAGGTTGGCGCCCACCCTGGTTCCCACGCTGATCAAAATGGCGGCCACCAGGAATAATTTGAGAAATTTAAATTTAAGGTCTCCCCAGCGTATTCTCAACTGCCCAAGGTGGATTTGCCCATGGGATGTCAAATTACAGCCCCAGAAGACTTGAGAACCTTGGTGCATTGTACCTTTTACTAGCCAATGATGAGATATAGGGGGTGGGATTTTCTGACCACACTCACCCCAAGACCGGAAAATCTCACCCGAGATCAATAAACCTTTGCATGGTCCTGTCCCACCGGCTGCGATTCCCCTGGCGGGCGAGAACGGAAAATTCCATCTCAGAAGTTTAAGAATTCCCAGTTGTGCTTAATCTACTCAATTAGTTCTGAGAATGGAAACCTTTGCCTCAGAATAACTTCAGATCTCGCTTACCTGCAAGGCATGAGACACTGCGACAAAATAATTTATATAATTTCCAATTGCAATTTTAATTTTCATGTTTATGAGTTCTTCTCTGATTACCTGATATGGTGAGATGCAATATCATCCCTATGTATGTTCCAGTTCTTCCCATCTGAGCCTTGTGAATCTAAGGGTTGGATTTTCCACACCCGCTACGGTGTTTTTTTGTCCAGTGGTGGAGGCAGCTCGCCATTGGCTGTTGGCGGCATCTTCCAGTCCTGCTGCTGTCTATGGCGCTTTGTGACCAGAAGGTCCCATGACGGAAGGGATTCTGTCATTCCGTGGGGGACTGAAGAAGTGATCGAACCATGACCCGGAGGGAAGAGATGGACGAGATAGAAGATCTGCCTTCAACTACTGTTTTCTCTGACTATATAGAGGGTGGCACAGTGGTTAACACTGCTGTCTCACAGCTCCAGGGACCCAGGTTCAATTCTGGCCTCGGGTCACTGTCTGTGTGGAGTTTGCACATTCTCCCCGTGTCTGCGTGGGTTTCCTTTGGGTGATCTGGTTTCCTCCCACACTCCAAAGATTTGCAGGCTAGGTGAATTAGCCATGTGAATTGGCCATGCACATGTCTAGTTTATTCATGCCCTTAAATTATTCAACTATCAGCAGCGTGGCTAATTAGCAGAGAAACTTGAAGATATATTGTAACTAGCAGGCTGCTGGGTAACATCGACAACTGAAGTATCGTCTGGAGGACACCAACACCTGGAATTGTCAAGTGGAATCTAGTACCATACCGTCAGCTGAAGATCATAGAATAATAGAATCCCTGTAGTGCAGAAAGAGGCCATTCGGCCCACCAAGTCAGCACCAACTCTCCAAAAGAATGGGTGGGATTTTACGGCCTCATTCGACTCGAGATCGGAAAATCCCACTCAAGGCCAACGTACTTTCCATTCTCTGCACCTCGCCTGCTCTGATTTCCGTGGCCGGCAGGGCGGTAGAATTCCGACAAATATCTTACACAGGCGCTCTCTCCGACCTTACCCCCATAACTCCACACACCTACCATGACTAATCCATCTAACCTATGGGAGGCACGGTAGCACAGTGGTTAGCACTGCTGCTTCACAGTGCCGGGGACCCGGGTTCGATTCCTGGCTTGGGTCACTGTCTGTGTGGAGTTTGCACATTCTCCCCGTGTCTGCGTGGGTTTCCTCCGGGTGCTCTGGTTTCCTCCCACATTCTGAAAGACGTACTGGTTAGATGCATTGACCCGAATAGGCGCCGTGTGAAGTTGTATGAACTAAGGTACAGCATGATGGGAAAATTGGTCAACTATTTGGTACAATATAAGAACGGCTGACCAAGCTATTTCAAAATGCCTGACCCCTGTAAGACCTGAGAAGGCTGACTCCGCATAACCTAAGACATGAATAAGACCAGAGAAGGTCAGGCTATTCCAAAATGCCTGACCTCTGTAAGGCCTGATAAGATTGATTCCTCATAACTTAGGGTTGTATGAGTAAGAGAAGATAAGGTCAGGGATGAAGGAGTCACCGACCTTTTTCTGTTACAGCAAAGGACAAGAGAAGAGTATGAATGATGAGACAAAGAGTTCTCGGAGGTCAGCAGGTTGTGCCATGATTAATGACATTGCTTATGATTCTATTACTAATCATATTCCTGAATACGTTCTGGTCATGCAAACTGATAATGATTATGTATAAATACTGAACTGATTCTTTCTGTTAGTGCAGACTTGAGGAGGAATTAGCAAGTTATACCAATTGCTCTCTGAACTCAAGTTTCAGGCAAATACTGCATGCAGTCTTTCGTAAACAAAGACTAAGTTATTTAGTCAGAACGAATTTTGTTGAGTCTTTCTATCACAGACAAGAAGCAGGAAAACTTCCACTTCAACATTTGGCGCTGCGAAGCAGAAACCAATACCCTGGGTGAATTCCGTGGGGGACTGAAGAAGTGATCGAGCCGTGACCCGGAGGGAAGAGATGGACGCCGGCACAAGGTAAGATTCACCTTGGTCTCTCTCTCTCTCTCTCTCAGATTGGTGCTACGACCCCTCGGCCCTGACGGAGGACACTAACAGGTGACGGCATTCGAATCTAAATTAGACTGTGAGTAGAGTACTTAGGCTCAGGGACCCAATAGAGTATTTAGGGTCAGGGGCCCGATTGTGGCTAGCCTAAGGTCAGGGACCCCTTGATCTCATTTTACATCCGGATCAGGGTTACACAGACTTAGTTTGGGTCAGGGACCCTGTGATTTGAATAGTTTGGGTCAGGAACCCTGTGATTTGAATAGTTTGGGTCAGGAACCCTGTGATTTGTATAGTTTGGGTCAGGAACCCTGTGATTTGACTTTGGTACCAGGAATTCTTTTTATTAACGTTTTTGCCAGGGGCACAGTATACTGACGTTATGGGACAGAGTTTAGACAAAACAGGGGCAATTCTCCTTTGCCTTTTATGTGTTCTGAGTCCCCTGCTCAGGAACGTAATTGACATTGATTATCTGCTGCACTAAATAGTAAATTAGGTAACGATATTTGGCCACTCGGCGGCACATGGAACTTGGAAAATTGCACTGCAGCAGAAAAAGCTATTTGGACGAAAAATGCAGGTTCCAAGTGGAAAACTTTAATTTCAAAATGGAAAAAAGAGTCGACTAGGCGCCACGAACAATCGCTATTAATGAGTTGGAGGAATAACGCCTGTAAAAAAGGGATTGATGAATGTGTGGACGGGAAATCAAAGGATTGGGAAACTTTAAAATTGGAATGTGAACTTTGGGATAGGAAGCATCATGAGACGAAACGACAGGGTAGGGATAAGAAAGCATCGGGTGATAGGCAGGTTGGGCTAGCCTATCAGATTAAACAACAGGAGGATCCTCCCAGTTGCTCTGGCATGCCGCTGTTTCCCTATTCAGGCGATACGGAAAAAGCCGAGCTATTCGCCCTTACTAGAGCTTGTATTCTGGCCGCTGATAAAAGCGCCAATGTGTACACCGATTCTAGGTATGTCTTTGGCGTGACCCACGATTTTGGCCGCCTCTGGCAGCAACAAGGCTTTCTCACCTCTGCAGGAACTCCCATTCAAAACGCTCTTTGGGTTAAAAATCTCCTCGATGCTGTTCAGCTTCCTCATCAATTGGCTGTTATTAAATGTGCTGCACACACGAAGGGGGACACTCCTGCGCAATTAGGGAATGCCCGTGCTGATTCAGCTGCTAAGGCGGCAGCTGTATCGGCCTCTGTGGTTGTTCCCACTGGGGGTAATCAGGCTCTAAATTGGGTATCTGCATTAGGGACGAAGGGCATGCCAGAGATAACTGAGGTTCAACATTTACAGAGGGACGCCTCTGATTCTGAGCAGACACTATGGAAGTCAATGGGGTGTTCGTACTCCTTGGCACGGGACCTCTGGCTTACTCCAGTTGGTCAATTTTGTATTCCGGATTCTTTATTGCCGGTGCTTATTGACTATTTGCATTCTTGTACCCATCTCGGCAAGGAGGGAATGGTACAGCTACTTCTAAAGACTTGGTGGCACCCAGATTTGAATACAGCAGCGCAAACGCGGCTGGATCGATGTCTCATTTGCATGAGAAATAATGAGGGTAAAGGCATTAAATGCCCTCCTGGAACCACTCCCTTGCCAGATGGACCTTTTGCTTGTATACAACTTGATTTTATTGAATTACCAAAAGTACATTGCTATAAATATTGTTTAGTAATAATCGATGTGTTTAGTAAATGGATTGAAGCCTTCCCCACCACGAATTGTACTGCACATACGGTGGTGAAGTTATTGTTGACAGAAGTTATTCCCCATTTTGGGGTACCCAAAATGGTGATCTCAGATAACGGACCACATTTTGTGGCTCGGATCAATACTGAATTGTGCGAAGCGCTCGTAATTAAACAACAACTGCACTGCGCGTATCACCCGCAGGCAGCAGGAATTGTGGAAAGAGCCAACGGGACTTTAAAAGAAAAATTATCTAAATTGACTGAAGAAACTGGGTTAAATTGGCTAAAGGTATTGCCCTTGGCACTGTTTCACATGTGGGTGACTCCACATTCGCGGACCGGACTGTCAGCTGCAGAGATAGTCTACGGTCGGCCAATGAGGACTCCCTGGGATGCCCATGAAAAACCCCTGGAGGAAGTAGACCTTCATGTGATGGGGGAACAGATGCAGAATTATTTGAAGCAATTACCATTTTCTCTGAAGTTTCTCCACTCACAGGTGAAACAGGCACATCTCCCAGTGACAGCAGCCGGACTGTGGTGACTCGGGGAATTTCACAGTAACTTCATTGCAGTGTTAATGTAAGCCCTACTTGTGACTAATAAATAAACTTCTTACACATCTGTGAACACTAAAGGACAATTTAGCACTGGCAATCCGCCTAACCAGCACATATTTGGATTGTGGAAGGAAACCAGAGCATCCGGAGGAAACTCATGCAGACACGGGGAGAAATCTGTAAACTTCACACAGTCACCGAAGGCTGGAATTGAACCTGGGTCCCTGGCGCTGTGAGGCAGCAGTGCTAACCACTGTGCCATTGCGCTGCCTAGATCAGTCAAGACTTCAGAGAACAATAAATGAGTTATGGGATAATTCTGAGGAAAGAGAAATGTACAGTCGTTTGTTGTCTCATTCATTTTTATCGGTAAACAATGATTTAGCTCTTTAATTTCAGTGACAGTTTCTAATATAAATTCATATGAGGAAGGTTGTTCCTTTTTGACTGGGTTAATCCATCCAGAAGAATCTTACGGTCATCCGTCAAAGCATCCAAAGCTTTCAATCAGATAGATTTCTTTATGAAAATGACAAACAGCAAGGGTCCCTGGGGCGAAGATATTTTCACAGATGCACCATAGAAAGCATTCTTTTTGGTTGTATCACAGCTTGGTATGGCTCCTGCTCTGCTCAAGACCGCAAGAAACTACAAAGGGTTGTGAATGAAGCCCAGTCCATCACTCAAAGCAGCCTCCCATCCATTGACTCTGTCTACACTTCCCGCTGCCACGGCAAAGCAGCCAGCATAATCAAGGACACCACGCACCGTGGACATTCTCTCTTCCACCTTCTTCCATCGGGAAAAAGATACAAAAGTCTGAGGTCACGTACCAACCGACTCAAAAACAGCTTCTTCCCTGCTGCCATCAGACTTTTGAATGGACCTACCTCATATTAAGTTGACCTTTCTCTATGCCCTAGCTATGATTGTAACACTACATTCTGCACTCTCTCCTTTCCTCCTTCCCTATGTACTCTATGAATGGTATACTTTGTCTGTATACCATGCAAAAACAATACTTTTCACTGTATCAATCCAATCTAATCAAATCAACTCAAAAGTAGAATAAAGTTTATTTATTCATCACAAGTAAGGCTTACATTAACACTGCAATGAAGTGAAATTCCCCTAGTCTCCACACTCCGGCGCCTGTTCAGGTCAATGCACCTAACCAGCACGTCTTTCAGACTGTGGGAGGAAACCAGAGCACCTAGAGGAAACCCACGCAGACACAAGGAGAATGTGCAAACTCCACACAGACAGTGACCCAAGCCAGAAATCGAAACCAGGTCCCTGGCACTGTGAGGCAGCAGTGCTAACCACTGTGCCACCGTGCCACCCTTAATATCCACTGCTGGAAAACCCCGTCCAATGATTGAGAAACAAATATTGATGATGATGCTGTTAGAACTTCTCTGTTCTTCTTCAAAGCAGTGCCATGATATCTTCCACATCCACCCAAGAGGGCAGGCAGGGCCTAGATTCATCAGCTAAACAATCCTTAGCTAGTGTAGCACACCCTCATAACTGCACAGGAGAACCTTCAATTTGCGTTCCGCTCCTGAAGTGGGACCTGGACCCATTACCTTCTGACTCAGACAACAGAGCCACAGCTGACACGCAAATCAAACATTGGAAAATCATGTAATAAGGGGAGTGAATAGAGATTTTTTTGTGCAAGTTGTTGGCTCCAGTTCAAGAACGAGAGGCCAAATGTTACAAAATTAAATATTTGAAGATTTAGAACTGAGTGGGTGATAACGCATTACCGTTTCATTGTCAGTGGCAGAGGCAGAAACACCAACAATCAGGGGAGGAGCGGCATTGTGGTATTGTGGACTACCCAGGGTAATGCTCTGAACTCCCAGATGCTCTGAACTCCCAGATTCAAATTCTACCACTGCAAAATTTTGATTTCGATACTAATCTGGATTTAAAAGTCTCGTGAAGACCATGAAACCATGGTCGATTGTTGTAAAAACCCATCTGGTTCACTGATGTCCTTGAGGGAAGGAAATCTGCCATCCTTACCTGGTCAGGCCGACATGCGATTCCAGATTCATAGTAACGTGGTCGACTCTGAATTTCCTTTTGTTAGGGCCTTGGACCTAAATCCCAAATTACAGGAGGAAGACAGACTAGACCCCAAAATCTCTTCTATTTTAGTATAAATGTAAGCGTAGGATGCTTCACTCCAGGAGCGATTCCGCTAACCAATCAGAGATCTTGTATCTCAAACAAGTTAATTTAATAACACAGTTTTAGTATAACTAACAAAATGACCCATTGAACAATTTTTAAACATGAAAAGCAACAGCCCTAATTTCTGATGTATCACTGGTTCAGTTCCAAATAAGCAGCATTCTTCTTTCAGATTCAAACACCATTTTAAATCCACTTAGCAACCATAAATATACTTACTATAAGGTAAGAATTAATATGAGGAGAGATTGGGGAAACTGGGGTTGTTCTCCTTGGAAAGACGGAGGATGAGGGGAGACTTAATAGAGGTGTATAAAATTATGAAAGGCATAGATAGGGTGAACGGTGGGAAGCTTTTCCCCGGGTCGGTGGTGATGTTCACGAGGGGTCATAGGTTCAAGGTGAAGGGGGGGAGGTTTAACACAGATATCAGAAGGACATATTTTACACAGAGGGTCGTGGGGGCCTGGAATGTGTTGCCAGGCAAGGTGGTGGAGGCGGACACACTGGGAACGTTTAAGACTTATCTAGACAGCTATATGAACGGAGTGGGAATGGAGGGATACAAAAGAGTGGTCTAGTTTGGACCAGGGAGCGGCGCGGGCTAATTGTTCTTTGTTTCTCGTTTCAAGGCTTCATTCTATGATCATCTTGCTGGTGCCAGTACAGAGCGAGACTGCGGATAGTTGGGAACCTGTCTCGGGGGCAGGGAATTCAGATGGTGTTCGTAAAGCAGAAGTGGAAATGAATAGGGTTGGGAAGCATTTTCTGATCAGGGCCAGTGTGATCTCCTGGACTCGTTTCGATCGCCACAGGGGGTCGGAGAGGAATTTTCCAGATTTTCTTTTCCCCATATTGGCCCTGGGGTTTTCACTCTGGATTTTCGCCTCTCCCTGGAGATCACATGGTCTGGAATGGTGGGGTGGGGGTGAGTTAATAGGTTGTGATGAACAAAGCATCGTAGCTGTGAGGGACAGCTCGGTGGATAGGATATTAGGATGTAGATAGGCTGGAAAATTGGGCGGGGATCCTGGATTCAGGATTCAATCCTGGACCGGGGAGCGGCGCGGGCTTGGAGGGCCGAAGGGCCTGTTCCTGTGCTGTATTGTTCTTTGTTCTTTTGTAAGGATAAGTCAGTCCTGAAGACTGTGGAGACAGCAGCTTGCAGACAATTCTGCAGGCCAATTGGGGTGGCACGGTGGCACAGTGGTTAGCACTGCTGCCTCACAGCGCCAGGGACATGAGTTCGATTTCCGGCTTGGGTCACTGTCTGTGTGGAGTTTGCACATTCTCCCCATGTCTGCGTGGGTTTCCTCTGGGTGCTCCGGTTTCCTCCCACAGTCCAAAGTTGTGTGGGTTAGGTGAATTGGCCGCTAGTGTCAGGGGGACTAGCTGGGGTAAATGTATGGGATTATGGAGATAAGGCCTGAGTGGTATTGTGGGTAGTGCTGATGCAATGGGCCGAATGGCCTTCTTCTGCACTGTAGATGATTCGATGATTCTAGATCTCTGTCTTTAAACGAACCCCAGCCAGAGCTGAAAGCTGTTTTTCTCTGCTACAAACCTAGCTCCTCCCATTACCCACATTATCTCATGACCCTAAATCCACCTTCCATTCCTTCAATCAAAAACCTCAGGGGCCCTTTTCTTTTTGTAAACAGAATTCCATTAGTTCTCTCCTAAGTAAACACCACATGGCTGAAGTCAGTAATTATTCTGCTTTCTCAGTATCTGAACTGTGTTCCTACCAGACATACCGACTGCCTATAGAAAAAAACTAAACTTTGAAACAATCCCCTTAAAGATAGAAATAGCCTCCGATCTTCCCATTCTTCAAGGATAATTAGAGATCAGCAATAAATGCTGGCCCAGCAAGTGACGCCCACATCACATGAATGAATAAGAAAAAAATGTTAGATTGGGCAGGTAGATGAAGCAAAAACAGTTAAAAAATAGGAAGAAATGGGTGGGTAAATATGATTCAGATTATTAGTTCCTTGGAAGAGTAAAAGCTGTATGGACCAGATGGCCTGTTTTCATGTTATAACTACCATATAACTCTACCTATAAATAACTCCAGGTTTTCTGTCGCTGATTTAGTGGACTGGATTTTAAGGCCTTCCTACTGGGCATGTTTTTGGCAGGGGCCATTCAGATTCTTCTAAATTCCAGTGAGTAGAGTCCCAACCTGTTTAACCTTTCCTCACAAGACACAGTTAGCACTGCTGCCTCACAGCACCAGGGACCCGGGTTCAATTCCGACCTCCGGTGACTGTGTAGAGTTTGCACATTCTCCGTGTCTGCGTGGGTTACCTCCGGATACTCCGGTTTCCTCTCAAAGATGTGCAGGTTAGGTTGATTGACCATGCTATATTGCCCCTTAGTGTCAGGGGGATTAGGATTGTAAATATGTAGGAATGCGGGGATAGGGCCAGGGTGGGAATGTTGCCGGTGCTGGCTCAATGGGCCAAATGGCTTCCTTCTGCACTGTAGATTCTATGATGATTATGTGAGGAGAAACAATCTACTGGGGGAATGGGGAAAAAGCAGGGGTGTGGCACTGGGTCATGATGTTCGTTTGGAGAGCCAGTGCAGACATGATGGGCTAAATGGGGGTCTCTGTCTGTGACCCTGTGATGGTGGGACTGCCGGAGCTGCGGGCCAATCAGATTGGCCAGCAGCTCGCAGGGGCGGGACTTAGATCATAGAATCCTGACAGTGCAGAAGGAGGCCATTCGGCTCATCAAGTCTGCCCCGACCACAATCCCAGCCAGGCCTTATCCCCATAACTCCATGTATTTACCCTAGCTAGCCTCCCTGACACTAAGGGGCAATCTAACATGGCCAATCCACCTAACCTGCACATCTTTGGACTGTGGGAGGAAACCAGAGCACCCGGAGGAAACCCACGCAGGCATGGGGAGAACGTGCAGACTCTGCACAGTGGACTTAGAAATCATAGAAAGCCTACAGTACAGAAAGAGGCCATTTGGCCCATCGAGTCTGCACCGACCACAATCCCACCCAGGCCCTACCCCCATATCCCTACATATTTTACCCACTAATCCCTCTAACCTACGCATCTCAGGACACTAAGGGGCAATCTTAGCATGGCCAATTAACCTAACCCGCACATCTTTGGACTGTGGGAGGAAACCGGAGCACCCGGAGGAAACCCACGCAGACACGAGGAGAATGTGCAAACTCCACACAGACAGTGACCCAAGTCGGGAATCGAACCCAGGTCCCTGGAGCTGTGAAGCAGCAGTGCTAACCACTGTGCTACCGTGCTGCCCGTTTGGACTTCCTGTCCACTGAGGGGTGGATGTCCGATCCTCAGCCTGTTTATGCTTCCCCCAGCCTGTTACCATTGTGGGGCAGGATTTTTATAATTTGGATAGTCAAGCAGTGCGTCCAGCCCCCCATCCCCCATTCCCCCCCCCCCCCTCCCCCCACCAACTCCTGTGAAATCCAGTCCTATATGTTATAGTACATTGCCCTTCCTGACCAACTTTGCCAGATTGCATGACATCAGAAGGAAAATGGACACAGGGCGGAATTTTCCTGCCCTGCCTGCCGTGGGAATTGTAATGGGCGAGAGCGGATCCTGCAAAGGTCCGTTGACCTCGCGCGATATTTTCCGGCATTGGGGCGAGTGAGGCTGGAAAATCCTGCCCATACACTTATTAACAAAAACTGAAAGCAGCCCTCAAATCTTATTTTCAATGATTTAGTAGAAACAGTGGATTTCAATATAACTTTGCTTCATAAATGTCTCTTTGACTCTATCTAGTGGGAGTAGCTTAGTGGTACAAAAAAGGACAAGTTGGGCCGAAGGGCCTGTTTCCATGCTGTAAACCTCTATGACTCTATGGGCCCTATTTTAACATTTTGATTCTAAGTGCTGGGTGGACTTGAAACTAGGGGTGCTTCAGATCCGACTTTTAGACCCATTCTCAGGTGCCCCCATACGCACCCTGCCTGAAAAAATATCAGCGATTCCGAATCGTGCTGCAGAAGCCTGTGGGCGGGGCTTAAACCGCCCAAAATCCTGCAGCTCCGATCGGTGCCTCCAACTGCGCACACGCAGAAAAAAAATGATCAAATACTGCTCCCGGCCACATCCCTCCCGGGCCAGATAACGCTCCCCCTGGCCCCCACAGATTTAGCCCCACCCCCACAATATTACTGACCCCCTTATCCTCCCACCCTCACGCCACCCAGACCGATCGTGATCCCCCTTCCCCCTTCCCCCTTCCCCCCTCCCCACTGAGACAGGCAGAGTGGCAGCTGTCTCCCCTTAAGACCATAAGACATAGGAACGGAAGTAAGGCCATTCGGCCCATCGAGTCCACTCCACCATTCAATCATGGTTGATTTCAACTCCATTTACCCGCTCTCTCCCCATAGCCCTTAATTCCTCGAGAAATCAAGAATTTATCAATTTCTGTCTTGAAGACGCTCAACGTCTCGGCCTCCACAGCCCTCTGTGGCAATGAATTCCACAGACCCACCACTCTCTGGCTGAAGAAATTTCTCCTCATCTCTGTTCTAAAGTGACTCCCTTTTATTCTAAGGCTGTGCCCCCGCGTCCTAGTCTCCCCTGTTAATGGAAACAACTTCCCTACGTCCATCCTATCTAAGCCGTTCATTATCTTGTAAGTTTCTATCAGATCTTCCCTCAACCTCCTAAACTCCAATGAATATAATCTCACGATCCTCAGACGTTCATCGTATGTCAGGCCTACCATTCCTGGGATCATCCGTGTGAATCTCCGCTGGACCCGCTCCAATGCCAGTATGTCCTTCCTGAGGTGTGGGGCCCAAAATTGCTCACAGTACTCCAAATGGGGCCTAACCAGTGCTTTATAAAGCCTCAGAAGTACATCCCTGCTTTTGTATTCCAAGCCTCTTGAGATAAATGACAACATTACATTTGCTTTCTTAATTACGGACTCAACCTGCAAGTTTACCTTTAGAGAATCCTGGACTAGGACTCCCAAGTCCCTTTGCACTTTAGCATTATGAATTTTGTCACCGTTTAGAAAATAGTCCATGCCTCTATTCTTTTTTTCCAAAGTGCACGACCTCGCACTTGCCCACGTTGAATTTCATCAGCCACTTCTTGGACCACTCTCCTAAACTGTCTAAATCTTTCTGCAGCCTCCCCACCTCCTCAATACTACCTGCCCCTCCACCTATCTTTGTATCATCGGCAAACTTGGCCAGAATGCCCCCAGTCCCGTCATCTAGATCGTTAATATATAAAGAGAACAGCTGTGGCCCCAACACCCTACCCCCTCCCACCCCACAACCGATCTCAAGCAGAGGGCCGTCGAACACTAGGCACCTATCTCCTCACTAACTGGAGCGCCCGAATCAGACTTATGTGGAGCATGCCTGTTGCGCGCTGATTCTGGATGGGTGAACGCGGTGGTAAAGTAGGAAGTGCCGGTAAAGTTGCAGCCCATTAAGTCAATTTAAATGCAGGGAAATGCATTTAAATAGCCGAAACAGGCGCGGTCCCAATCGCGGCCATTTTCGGACCTTGGTAAAAGGTGAACCAGTGCTGAGGTGGGCACGGATCACGCTACTTGCCTCACGCCCAACTTTACCAAGTTTTCGCGCCCGAAAGCGGGCGCAACGCGATGGTAAAATCGGACATTATGACTCTATGACTGTAAATGGAAAAAATAGAATATGAAATATTTGTCTAGCAGTTTAAGCATCTGGAAGTCATGCTTGATCTGACATTTCCCATAATGGAACAGTAAGAGAACCATTGTTTTATTAATGATTCCCATTGAGTTAAGCATCTGCCAAACTCAACTATTGCAGCCTTAGAATCAGCAAGCTGGGTCTCTGAACAAAGTGAACTAAAAATGAGGAGGCTGAATAATTTTGCGACTTAACTGCCATCTGCTGATAAGGAGACATTTCATGAAACAGATGGATGTACCTGCTTAAGGCAAACAATGAAGGATTCAGATTAAAATATTTCCTGCACAGTACAGAGGATAGCCACCACTGGAACCCAAAAGAAGACTCATTAACATAATAATAGCATTCCTTTCCTCAGTAAAGCTGCAGCGTTCTGAACTAATAGTGTACTTCACAAGAAAGACAATGGCCTTTGATGCATTTGTCAATCTCACATTGTACAAATAATTTCCCATTTAATAGGAAATGTGTTTTAAAATAGAAGCAAAGAAGCAAACTTTCACTTTCACCATTCACTAATGTTGAACCAATGTCATGTTCGGCAGCATTCAGAACGTCTGCCAGTTTACTGCCCAGAAGGGTGTGGAAGCTTTGGAGAGGGTACAGAAAAGATTTACCAGGATGTTGCCTGGATGGAGGGCATTAGCTATGAGGAGAGGTTGGAGAAACTTGGTTTGCTCTGGGCGATTGTGCTGTGCTGGGAACCACTCGAAAATGCAATTTAAATTGCAAACTCCGGATGGTTCTGCCAGGGTTACACCAATACACCAAACGACGGAGGTCGAGGGGTGACCTGATAGAAGTCTTCAAGAGGGGCATGGACAGTGGATAGTCAGAAGCTTTTTCCCAGGGTTGAAGAGTCAATTACTAGGGGCATAGGTTTACGGTGCGAGGGGGAAGGTTTCAAGGAGATGTACGAGGCAAGTTTTTTACACAGAGGGTGGTGGGTGCCTGGAACATGCTGCTGGGGGAGGTAGTGGAACCCGATAGTGACTTTTAATGGGCTTCTGGACAAATACATGAATAGGATGGGAATAGAGGGATATGGTACCCGGAAGGGTGGGGGTTTTAGTTCACACGGGGAGCATGGTCGGTGCAGGCTTGGAGGGCCGAAGGGCCTGTTCCTGTGCTGTAATTTTCTTTATTCTTTGTTCTGGCAGTAAAGGTGAGAATGAACCCTCAAAACCTTTGACAGTCAAATCTCCACGGAATCGCCCTCAAATTCCCACAGCTGGATCAGCAGAAATGGCTTAGATGGTGTTCCTTCCGAAGTCTCCACTGATCGTCCTTCTCATAGAAGTCTCTAAACACCAGGTTAAAGTCCAACAGGTTTATTTTGTATCACGAGCTTTCGGAGCACTGCTCCTTCATCAGGTGAGTGGCAAAGTGAACCATTTCCCACTCACCTGATGAAGGAGCAGCGCTCCGAAAGCTCGTGATACCAGATAAACTTGTTGGACTTTAACCTGGTGTTGTGAGACTTCTTACTGTGCCCACCCCAGTCAAACCCCGCATCTCCACATCACGTCCTCCTGATGTTCATAGAATAATGGAAACCCTACAGTGCTGAAGTGGTCATTCAGCCCATCGAGTTTACACCGATTCTCTAACAGGGGAGCTTACTCAAGACCTATCCCCCACCCTCTCCCTGTAACCCCACGCACTTACCATGGCTAATCCACCTAACCTACACATCTTTGGACACTGAGGGGCAATTTAGCGTGGTCAATCTATAACACCTGCACATCTTTGGACTGTGGGAGGAAACCGGAATCAAAGCCTAGCGTGAGACAGCAGTACAAACCACTGTGTCACTGTGCCATCCAAACCAGCCTTTCTTGAGTTACTGAAATAATGAGTTTAATCGTTACTAAATGTGAGGAAAATATTAAAGGACACACATTCACACAGATTAGAAATGAGGAGTGAGTCCAAAAATACATTAAAAAGAAAAATATGAACAATGCTTGTCCTTGAGGTATAGATGGAAAATTATGATGGTTGTTTGAGATTCGTGGTTCCATAGTGCTGACTTCAGCAGTTGAATAGTTGGTTTCAAGCTTCCAGGGTCCTGCGGCTTAGCTGAGAGGTTGTCCAGCTTTCATTCCAGCTGTGCTTTTGATGACTTGGTTTTTCCTGTGCCAGTCACACAGAGAGCAAGACTTTTAGTTCTTACCTGCCAGAGCAGGGGTGACTGATGCTGTCTTTTCTTGTTTCTGTGACAGTGACACATCCAGAACAAGTCCGCACATCAAGATTTTCAGCTGGCTTTTTATCCCAGTCTTCTGTGTATTTCTCGGAGGGAGGTAACCCACAAAACAGGTCTGGGGAATGACTTATCTTTATGATAATCTACTGATATGATAATCAGTTTCTATTATCTCCACAGGAGATAGCAGTTCATGTTTCATGTCTATTTTCATTGAAATGTTTGTCTGAGAAAGGGTGCAGCATTCTATTGTCTCCCTCATAGTATCACCCACAAAGGAACCTCTCAGACAGTCACTGAATTTTACATTTTTAGAATTTATAGTACACCCTTCTTTAGCTTGTATATCTATTAAAAAAACATGACTTATTTAAAAGTCAAATTTGTAAAATATGTTCATAGTTTTTCTCTATCATCGAAATGGGATTGATATGTGGCAAATAACAAAGAACAAAGAACAGTACAGCACAGGAAACAGGCCCTTCGGCCCTCCAAGCCTGTGCTGCTCATTGGTCCAACTAGACCATTCGTTTGTATCCCTCCATTCCCAGACTGCTCATGTGACGATCCAGATAAGTCTTAAACGATGCCAGCGTGTCTGCCTCCACCTACTTGGCAGCGCATTCCAGACCCCCACCACTCTCTGTGTAAAAAACGTCCCTCTGATATCTGAGTCATACCTCGCTCCTCTCACCTTGAGCCTGTGACCCCTCGTGATCGCCACCTCTGACCTGGGAAAAAGCTTCCCACTGTTCACCCTATCTATACCCTTCATAGTTTTGTACACCTCTATTAGGTCTCCCCTCATTCTCCGTCTTTCTAGGGAGAACAAGCCCAGTTTAACCAATCTCTCCTCATAGCTAAGACCCTCCATACCAGGCAACATCCTGGTAAACCTTCTCTGCACTCTCTCCAAAGCCTCCACGTCCTTCTGGTAGTGCGGTGACCAGAACTGGACGCAGTACTCCAAATGTGGCCTAACCAGCGTTCTATACAGCTGCAACATCAGACTCCAGCTTTTATACTCTATACCCCGTCCTTTAAAGGCAAGCATACCATATGCCTTCTTCACCACCTTCTCCACCTGTGCTGCCACCTTCGAGGATTTGTGTACTTGCACACCTCGGTCCCTCTGTGTTTCTATACTCTTGATGGCTCTGCCATTTATTGTATAACTCCCCCTACATTAATTCTTCCAAAATGCATCACATTTGGGTCATACAAGTAACTCTAGCAACCATAACCAACTCTAGCAGGTGAGAATATAATCATCTTCCCATGACATTCAAAGACATTGCCATCACTGAATGCTCCATTTTCACATCCAGGGGAGTAACCATTGATCAGAAATTGAACTGGACTAGCTATACAAATACCGTGGCTACAAGAGCAGGTCACAGGCTGGGAATTCTGCAATGAGTAACCTGACTCCCCAGAGACTGTTCACCATTTACAAGGCAAAAGTCAGCTAGTGTGATGGAATACTCCTACTAGCTTGGATGAACGCAATTCTTAACACATTCAATAATCTTGGCACAATCAAGGATAAAGCAATTCTTTTGCACAGACACTCATCAGGTAAATAACTGTGAGAACTTACTAAAATACGAAGGGGACAATCACACGAAAACAATTACATTTTGTGGCAACAGTGAAGTTATAGTGCAAATGCAGCCTTTGAATTCAAGTCAGGGCACAACCTGTCACCTGAAAAAGGAATGGGATTTACTGGAGAAAGGCGTCTCAGTCCACTGTGCTCCAGAGCCTGATTTTTTCTTAGTTCATATTTCCATGTTGCACCACTGATTATGGAATTATGGGTCCCGCTCTCTCAACCATCTGCATAACGGTGGCACTGTGGTTAGTACGACTGCCTCACAGCGCCGGGGACCCGAGTTCAATTCCAACCTTCGGTGACTGTGTGGAGTTTGCACATTCTCGCCGTGTCTGTGTGGATTTCCTCTGGGTGCTCCAGCTTCTTTCCTCGCTACAAAGATGTGTAGGTTAGGTGAATTAGCCATGGCAAAAGCACAAGATTATCGTGAGATGGCAGAGTGGGCCTGGGTAAGATGCTCTTTCGGAGAGTTGGTGCAGACTCAATGGGCCGAATGGCCTGCTTCTGCACTGTAGAGATTCTATGGGTTTCTATGGATTCTACGATTAAATTGTCTCCTTTTAAAACATGAATACATTTCGATTGGTAAAAGGTATCTGCAAAGGGGGAGATCCTTTTTAAAGTAATCTTTTTGCGACCAATCAAGGGGGTTCATAGAATCATAGAAACCCTACAGTGCAGAAGGAGGCCATTCGGCCCATCGAGTCTGCACTGACCACAATCCCACCCAGGCCCTACCCCCACATATTTTACCCACTAATTCCTCTAACCTACGCATCCCAGGTCTCTAAGGGGCAATTTTTTTAACCTGGCCAATCAACCTAACCCGCACATCTTTGGACTGTGGGAGGAAACCGGAGCACCCGGAGGAAACCCACGCAGACATGAGAAGAATGTGCAAACTCCACACAGACAGTGACCCGAGCCGGGAATCGAACCCGGGACCCTGGAGCTGTGAAGCAGCAGTGCTAACCACTGTGCTACCGTACCGTGGTTGGATAAAGAAAGGGAGTTAGTTGATCCTTCCTCACCAGGGGGATTACAATTTGGGGATATCCCATTTGGAATTTTAAAAGTTGAGGGATCTCATCTGCAATAACAAATTTGGGGATCTCGCTTAGGGATCAGTCGTAATCACCGCAAGACGGAATATTGTTCAGTTCTCTCTGCATGTGGGAACTGACTGCTTCATTCACACATGCTGCTGAATATTGTGCAGACATCCACAAATTTCCCCACTTCTGACCTTATGATGAATGGAAAGTCATCGACGAATCTGCTGAAGATGGTTGAGCAAAGGATACTACCCTGAAGAGCTTCTGTAGAGATGTCCTGGAGCTGAGATGATTCATCTTCAACCACCACAGCTATCTTCCTTTGTGCTAGGTATGACTTCAGCCCACTGAGAGTTCTTCCCCTGATTCCCATTGACTTCAGTTTTGTTCAGGTTCCTGATGCCCCACAAGCTTGATGTCAAGGGCAGCCACTCTCATCTCGCTGGTTAAGTTTAGCTATTTTATCCATGTTTGGACCAAGGTTGTGATGAGGTCAAGAGCTGAGTGGCCCTGACAGAACTCAAACTGTATATCAGTGATTAGGTTATTGCTGAGTAAGTGCTGCTTGATGATTTTGTCAATGGCTCTTTCTATCACTCTACTGATGATTCAGAATAGACTGATGGACCAATAATTAGTTGGATTGGATTTGTCCTACATTTTTTTCATTCATTCATTGGACATGGGCTGTCGCTGGCTGGCCAGCATTTATTGCCCATGACTAGTTGCCCTTGAGAAGGTGGTGGTGAGCTGCCTTCTTGAATCGCTGCAGTCCATGTTCTATGAGTTGACCCACAATGCCGTTTGGGAGGAAATTCCAGGACTTTGACCCAGCGACTGTGAAGGAACGGTGATATATTCCCAAGTCAGGATGGTGAGTGGCTTGGAGGGGAATTTGCAGGTGGTGGTGTCCCCATGCATCTGCTGCCCTTGTCCTTCTAGATGGAAATGGTTGTGGATTTGGAAGGTGCTGTCTGAGAACATTTTTGTTTTTTGGGGGTTATTTTGCACGGTGCATGGCACGGTGGCACAGTGGATAGCATTGCTGCCTCACAGCGCCAGTGACCTGGGTTCAATTCCCAGCTTGGGTCACTGATTGTGTGGAGTTTCCACATTCTCCCCGTGTCTGCGTGGGTTTCCTCCAGGTGCTCCGGTTTCCTCCCACAATCCAAAAATGTGTGGGTTAGGTGGATTGGCCATGCTAAATTGCCCCTTAGTATCAGGGCGACTAGTTAGGGTAAAATGCATGGGGTTATGGGGATTAAGCCCATGTGGGGTTGTGGTCAGTGCAAACTCAATGGGCCGAATGGCCTCCTTCTGCACTGTAGGATTCTGTGATTCTCTGACATGTGTGTGGGACATACCTGGGTAATTTTCCACAATGCCAGGTAGATGTCAATGTTTCCTTTTTTCAATTTTTCTGTTTCCTATCACTCAGCCAATTGCAACAATATTACCCATGAAGCTTTTTTGTTACTTCTTCAAAACACTCCATTAAGTAAGTTTAAATCACATTCCCTTTAATAAATTCACGTTGGCTTTCCTTAATTAATCCGCGTTTGCCCCAGTGACTATTAATTTGTCCTGAATTATCCTTGTTAAAAACTTTACCAACCACCGAGGTTAAATTGACGAGCCTATAGTTGCTGGGTTAATATTGATACTCTTTTTCGAACAAGGTTGTAATATTTGCTATTCTCCAAGCCTCTAGGAGCACTCACAAGTGTAAGGCTGACTGCAAAATGTTGGCCACTGCCTCCACGATTTCCACTCTGTCATCCCTCAGTATTCCTGGATGCATCTCATCTGGTCCTGGTACTTTTTCAACTTTAAGTGCAGACAATCTATCTAATGCCTCCCCCTTATCAATCTTCAGCCCTTCAAGTATCTGAATTATTTAACCATGACTTGGGCAGCATTATCTTCCTTGGTAAAAGCAGGTTCAAAGTATCAATTTTATCTTTTGCTATGCACCCTGCCTCCATGTGTAAATCCTCTTTTTGGTCCCTAATCAGCTCTGCTGCTCCTTTTACCACCCACGGGGTGGCACGGTGGCACTGTGGTTAGCACTGCTGCCTCACAGCGCCAGGGACCCTGGTTCAATTCCTGGCTTGGGTCACTGTGCAGAGTCTGCACATTCTCCCTATGTCTGCGTGTGTTGTCTCTGGGTACTCTGGTTTCCTCCCACTCAAGGACAAGGGAGGGAATCTATGCGTGGAACCAGAGGGTGAGGTATTAAATGAATACTTTGCGTCAGTATTCACCAAAGAGAAGGACTTGGTGGATGAGTCTGGGAAAGGGTGTGTAGATAGTTTGAGTCATGTTGAGATCAAAAAGGAGGAGGTATTGGGGTTCTTGAGAAACATTAAGGTAGACAAGTCCCCAGGGCCTGATGGGATATACCCCAGAATACTGAGAGGCAAGGGAGGAAATTGCTGGGGCCTTGAGAGAAATCTTTGTATCCTCACTGGCTACAGGGGAGGTCATGATGTGGAGATGCCGGCGTTGGACTGGGGTAGACACAGTAAGAGTTTTAACAACACCAGGTTAAAGTCCAGCAGGTTTATTTGGTAGCAAATGTCATTTGCATTCCCAAATAAACCTGTTGGACTTTAACCTGGTGTTGTTAAAACTCTTACAGGGGAGGTCCCAGAGGATTGGAGAATGGCCAATGTTGTTCCTTTGTTTAAAAAGGGTAGCAAGAATAATCCTGGTAATCACAGGTGAGCCTTACATCAGTGGCAGGGAAATTATTGGAGAGGATTCTTCGAGACAGGATTTATTCCCACTTGGAAATAAGTGGACGTATTAGTGAGAGGCAACATGGTTTTGTGAAGGGGAGGTCGTGTCTCACTAACTTGATCGAGTTTATCGAGGAAGTGACGATGGTGATTGATGAGGGAAGGACAGTGGATGTTGTCGACATGGACTTCAGTAAGGCCTTTGACAAGGTCCCTCATGGCAGACTGGTGCAGAAGGTGAAGTTGCATGGGATCAGAGGTGAGCTAGCAAGGTGGATACAAAACTGGCTCGGTCAAAGAAGACAGAGGGTAGCATTGGAAGGGTGCGTTTCTGAATGGAGGACTGTGACAAGTGGTGTTCCTCAGGGATCAGTGCTGGGACCTTTGCTGTTTGTAATATATATATATAAATGATTTGGAGGAAAATGTAACTGGTTTGATTAGTAAGTTTGCGGATGACACAAAGGTTGGTGGATTTGCGGATAGCGATGAGGACCATCAGAGGATACAGCAGGGTATAGGTCGGTTGGAGACTTGGGCGATGAAATGGCAGATGGAGTTTAACACAGTCAGGAGTCTAACAACACTTGTTGTGTTGTTAGACTCCTTACTGTGTTTACCGCAGTCCAACGCCGGCATCTCCACACAGATGGAGTTTAATCCAGACAAATGTGAGGTAATGCATTTTGGAAATATACAGTGAATGGCAGAACTCTTAAGGGTATTGATAGGCTAAAGGGATCTAGGTGTACAGGTACACAGGTCACTGAAAGTGGCAATGCTGGTTGAGAAGGTAGTCAAGAAGGCATTTGGCATGCTTACCTTCATCGGCCGGGGCATTGAGTTTAAAAATTGGCAAGTCATGGTGCAGCTTTATAGAACCTTAGTTAGGCCGCACTTGGAATATAGTGTTCAATTCTGGTCGCCACACTACCAGAAGGATATGTAGGCTTTGGAGGGGATACAGAAAAGATTTACCAGGATGTTGCCTGGTATGGAGGGCATTAGCTATGAGGAGAGGTTGGAGAAACTTGGTTTGTTCTCACTGGAACGACGGAGATTGAGGGGTGACCTGATAGAAGTCTACAAGATTATGAGAGGCATGGACAGAGTGGATAGCAGAAGCTTTTTGCCAGGGTGGAAGAGTCAATTACGAGGGGCAACTTTAAAGGAGATGTTCGAGGCAGATTTTTAACACAGTGGGTGGTGGGTGCCTGGAACTCGCTGCCGAGGGAGGTAGTGGAAGCGGATACGGTAGTTACGTTTAAGGGGCGTCTTGATAAATTCATGAATAGGATGGGAATAGAGGGATATAGGCCCCGGAAGGGTAGGGGGTTTTAGTTGAGTCGGGCAGCATGGTCGGTGCAGGCTTGGAGGGCCGAAGGGCCTGTTCCTGTGTTGTAATTCTCTTTGTTCTTTTGCTCTTTGAAAGATGTGCTGTTTAGGTGCATTGGTCATGCTAAATCCTCCTTCAGTGTACCCAAACTGGCGCCGGAGTGTGGCGACTGGAGGATTTTCACAGTAACTTCATTGCAGCCTACTTGTGAAACTAATAAATAAATGTTAATTTTTTATTCTTTATATGTCTACAGAAGAGTTTGGAATTCCCCTTTTCCTTAGCTGCTAGTCTCTCGTCATATTCTCTCTTTGCTTATTCCCTTTTGCCCTTCCCCTCTAAACCTTATATATTCAGCTTGGTCTCAGTTCTATTTTCCATCTGACATCTGTCATAAGCACACTTCTGCTTCTTCATCTTAATCTCTTTTGTTATCCAGGGTGCTGTCGAGTTGTTTGCTCTTCCTTTCTTTTTGAGGGAATATACCTTGAGTGTATCCAAACCATCACTTCTTTGAAGGTAGCCCATTGTTCAGTTTTCGACTGACCCTTAATTCCAATTGATTTGGTCCAGATCCATTTTTACCCTGATGAAGTTGGCTTTTCCCAAGTTAATTGTTCTTACTTTGGAATGTTCTTTGTCCTTTTATGTAGCCAAGCTAGGGGTGCAATTTTTTTGGTTCCGTTCTCCTGGGGGCCAATAGTTCCTTCCCGAGGTCAATGGAACTTATAATGATTTGTTAAATTGTCCAACCCACCCGCGATGATTCCAGTGATGGCAGGATTGGAAAATTTACTCCTATACCTTCCCTGACAATGATCACTGTCACTTGAGTCAAATTTCTCATATGGGCCATATGAACAGTCCATACTGCAACTGAGATGAAAATCACTGATGTTGGGAACAGATTCCTGGAATCAGGTCCCGGCCAGCACTGCCTGCATCAGGAACACACAATCTTGCAGTGATGATCTCTGGGAACTTGGCTCTTTATTTGCAGAGCCAGATGGCTTAACCTTTGGAGCAGCCAACATTAGGTCAAGAGAATAGATCTCATTTCACAAATGTGCAATAATTTCATGCAATCATTGTTAATTGTTAAGAGCTATCCAGCAAGTGTAACTTATTTGATTTTCTGCATGAGTTTTTGTATCCGAGACTCTTCGAAAGAACAAGAGTAATTAAATTCATACATGCTGTTTGGATTGAAAAGCAGCACGTGAACAAGAAGCAAGAAATGATGGCAAACGAGAAAAGCATTGTCAAGAGGCACTTCATTATGTGACTCTTCTGCAACTCAGATCTCCAAACCGAACAATACTTCAAACATAAAATGCACAGGTAAAGTGGTCGTGTGACCAGTAGAGCATATTGATAGCACTGAAAGAGATTTAGATTAAGTGAATGGATGGTTATTCCTTCAAGCCTGAAGTAACAATTGGCTGGAAAAATAATAGCATGTTTATGGTAACTTAACCACAAAAAGGTAGTCAAAACGTGTTGTGAAAATTGATCTTCTTTAATATATAAAAATAATGAAGTTTCAAGTACAATATTGACTCAAACTCAGGATTAGCTAATTAAACATTAAAATTAGGGCAACAGATAAGAATTGGAACACAGTATATATTTGGATAGACAGGGACTTATTAGGGAGAGTCTTTGTGCGTGGTAGGTCATGTTCATCCACTTTCCTGGTAACCTCCTCGAAAAACTCTAATAGATTGCTATTAGAGTTTTTCGAGGAGGTTACCAGGAAAGTGGATGAAGGGAAGGCGGTGGATGTTGTCTACCTGGATTTCAGCAAGGCCTTTGACAAGGTCCCTCATGGGAGGTTGGTTAGGAAGGTTCAGTCGCTAGGTATACATGGGGAGGTAGTAAATTGGATTAGACACTGGCTCAATGGAAGAAGCCAGAGAGTGGTTGTGGAGGATTGCTTCTCTGAGTGGAGGCCTGTGACTAGTGGTGTGCCGCAGGGATCAGTGTTGGGTCCATTGTTGTTTGTCATCTATATCAATGATCTGGATGATAATGTGGTAAATTGGATCAGCAAGTTTGCTGATGATACAAAGATTGGAGGTGTAGTGGACAGTGAGGAAGGTTTTCAAAGCTTGCAGAGGGATTTGGACCAACTAGAAAAATGGGCTGAAAAATGGCAAATGGAATTTAACGCAGACAAGTGTGAGATATTGCACTTTGGAAGGACAAACCAAAGAAGAACGTACAGGGTAAATGGTAGGACTCTGAAGAGTGCAGTTGAACAAAGGGATCTGGGAATACAGGTACAGAATTCCCTAAAAGTGACGTCACAGGTGGATAGGGTCGTAAAGAGTGCCTTTGGTACATTGGCCTTTATAAATCGGAGTATCGAGTATAAAAGTTGGAGTGTTATGGTAAGGTTATATAAGGCATTGGTGAGGCCGAATTTGGAGTATTGTGTACAGTTTTGGTCACCTAGTTACAGGAAGGATGTAAATAAGGTTGAAAGAGTGCAGAGAAGGTTCACAAGGATGTTGCCGGGACTTGAGAAGCTGAGTTACAGAGAGAGATTGAATAGGTTGGGACTTTATTCCCTGGAGCGTAGAAGATTGAGGGGAGATTTGATAGAGGTGTACAAGATTTTGATGGGTATAGATAGAGTGAATGCAAGCAGGCTTTTTCCGCTGAGGCTAGGGGAGAAAAAAACCAGAGGGCATGGGTTAAGGGTGAAAGGAGAAAAGTTTAAAGGGAATATTAGGGGGGGGCTTCTTCACGCAGAGAGTGGTGGGAGTGTGGAATGAGCTGCCGGATAAAGTGGTAAATGCGTGGTCACTTTTAACATTTAAGAAAAACTTGGACGGGTTCATGGATGAGAGGGGTGTGGAGGGATATGGTCCAAGTGCAGGTCAGTGGGACTAGGCAAAAAATGGTTCGGCACAGACAAGAAGGGCCAAAAGGCCTGTTTCTGAGCTGTAATTTTCTATGGTTCTATGGTTCTATACAGGTGGCAACAACAACTGATGATGTCACAGCACTTACTGATAACATCTGCAATGGATTTAAATAAGAAGATGCATAATAATAACATTCTATAATATCTCTTCCCTATTAAATTTCAATTCCCCTCAAGGAAAGCAATACAATGAAACGAATGCCTTAATTATACTTCAATCTTTAAGGAGCTTTGTGACTGCGTTGTGATCTGCGCAGTAGAACAGGTGATTCCGTCAAGTCTGGTGATGCTTGACTTAGTTCAAATGAAGTTATGAGCACAGGAGGAGGTTGAATACCCTGTGCATGGGTGCCCTCTCCTGAAGCAAAGTCCACTTTGATTTGATTTGGGTTGATTTATTATTGTCATATCTATTAACATACAGTGAAAAATATTGTTTCTTGCGCGCTATACAGACAAAGCATGCCGTTCATAGAGAAGGAAATGGGAGAGTGCAGAATGTAGAATTACAGTCATAGCGAGGGTGTAGAGAAAGATCAACTTAATGCAAGTTAAGTCCATTCAAAAGTCTGACAGCAGCAGGGAAGAAGCTGTTCTTGAGTCGGTTGGTACGTGTCCTCAGACTTTTGCATCTTTTTCCCGATGGAAGAAGGTGGAAGAGAGAATGTCCGGGGTGCGTGGGGTCCTTAATTATGCTGGCTGCTTTGCCGAGTTTGCGGGAAGTGTAGGCAGAGTCAATGGATGGGAGGCTGGTTTGCATGATGGATTGGGCTTCATTCATGACCTTTTGTAGATTCTTGCGGTCTTGGGCAGAGCAGAAGCCATACCAAGCTGTGATACAACCAGAATGCTTCCTATGGTGCATCTGTAAAAGATGGTGAGAGTCGTAGCTGACATGCCAAATTTCCTTAGTCTTCTGAGAAAGTAGAGGAAGGCCTGGTACACCTGGAAGCACTTCTTGTTGAATTCCCAAAGCAGCATTTCCTTCTCTTGTATTATCTGGAACTTTGCTGCCTCTGAGTCATGGGAATATGTAGACAGATACGTGAACGAATATGATTATGGTGCCAAGAACAACTCATTTTTTGTTCAATTCCGCTACCAAAGATATTGGGCCACTTTGGTTAAGAATAACTCCAGGTAACTAACAGAAAATGCTGGAAAATCTCAGCGGGTCTGATAGCATCTGTGGAGAGGGAATAGAGCCGATGCTTCACGTCAGGATAACAAATCACTTGCTGTTCACACTCACGCCAGTGTCCTGCAGCCATTCAATGACACCCTGATACCTGGAACTTGGAAAGCATCCTCCTAAAATCAGATCTACAGCCCCAGAAATCTTCTCTTCTAACTATGGACTCCCCTGTCACTGTTGCTTTCCTGTATTCCTCCACCCCTCCTGCACAACTGATGCACCTGTGGTGCCGTGACTTAGCCCTGGCTCTACCTGCGTGCTATAAGATCCAATTGAAATCTATTTAACCAGCTGAACAGTGGAAGTGCAAATTACTTCTTAGGAATGTGCTTCCCTCCCCTTTCCTATAGATCATTCACTGAGTACATCATCTGTCACCTAATGACTTCTGGAAGATGACTCCAATTTTGATCCTTTAAAGGGTAGAAAAGGTCTTCCAAAATGCCTCTGATAACTGAAGCTTGGTTCAGCCTGTTATAATGTGCCAGCTTTTTGTTCGAACAAAAAAAAATTGATCGCATCGATATTTAATCCTGTATATTTGAGGCAGCACTTTTATGGCCGGTCCTTAGCTTCTTGTAAGGTACCTTGCCTGCAGCATTCTTGGGAGAATGATATGGAGCTGACTGCTTGCTTAAGAATGCCAACCAGCTGTGTAAATCATTCTAGTTAACCCTCAGTGTTCCTCACCTTTCTTTCGAAGTTATTGTACTGTATTGGTTTGGTGTTGTTCCTCTTGCTTCATGTTGCAATTCCAGCAAGCTAATGGTTCATCTCAGACAGAGTATGCAAGCAGCTTCTATCACTTACATTAAGAAGTCTCACAACACCAGGTTAAAGTCCAACAGGATTATTTGGTAGCATGAGCTTTCGGAGCGCTGCCCCTTCATCAGGTGAGTGAAGAGGTGTGTTCACACCTCTTTAACCTGTGCTTAACCCTCTCTCCACTCGCATTGTCTGTACCTGTAAAGACTTGATTACTTGTGAAGACTCGCATTCCAACCATTATTTTGTAAATCGTGTCTGTGTCTATGTATGCCCTGTTTGTGAACACAACTCTTCACTCACCTGAAGAAGGAGCAACACTCTGAAAGATCGTGCTACCAAATAAACCTGTTGGACTTTAACCTGGTGTTTGGTGAGACTTCTTACTGTGCTTACACCAGTCCAATGCCGGCATCTCCACATCATCACTTACATTGATTCAGATCAAGTGCAATTGGAAAACAGAGTTCACACTTACATACCACCTTTCCTCTGCCCTTAAGACATTGCAGCCATACCATTACTTTTGATGTACAAAGTAGGTGCACAGCCAATTTGCACACAGATAAGTAAATGTTAGCCGGGAAACCAGCACCTCTTCTGCTCTTGTTTGAATACTGCCACATGATACCTAAAATACATTCTAAGAGGTGTGACAAAACTGTGCCTTTAACAAATGTATTTTACTCATGTTTCTGTGGAGGCTTTTCAAGCAGGTCCTTGCATTTTATTGGTGCCATGATGTCTATAACCGGTGTCCTCTAATTGTTAGTGAAGCAATATAATGCACATCATGCTGATTTTAAGCTAGCCTCACGCAGTGTTCTGGGTTGTATGGTTCTTTGGGGATTGCTGAGTGGAGTTTGATTTGATGATGATTGACAGGTCAGATGATATGCCTGGGGACAGTTTCTTTCCATAGAGAGATCCAAGTTTTTAATTTTGGTTCTCAGTTGCTGCTAGAAGCTGGTGGAAGAAGGCAATGTCTCCCAATCTCTCTTTCTCTTGATAGGCTTTTTGGAAAGTTCCAGGACTGGGAAGCCTCAAAGATTTAATCCAACATTTAAAGGGATAATTCACAGCAGATGGAAAAAAGCTGAAAAACCAGCATCACGCGAGCATACTTGCTTTTGTTCTAAGTCCAGAGAGGAGTACATGTCTATGGGATGGTTTCTGACTTGGAACAACAGAGATAGCCAGTTGTTAATGTTGATACCGTGTCGTGTTTAATTCTCATAATTGGTAAAAGTTATGTTAATTATTTTTGTTATATTCTATGTTCTTAAATAAACTTTGCTTGATAAAAGCTTCCTAGTGGGCCACTTGAATCATACCTGGAGTGAAACATCTTATGCTCACCCAAGCCAAGTTCAAACGTAAAACTTAGGCTAACTTCATAAAACATCTTGGAATTTCTGGCCTGGGTCTTAACAGTGGGCAACTAAAGTCTTGGTTAAGCAATTCATCTGAAATGCAAGTTGTTTAGCATTGTGGAACTCCCTTGGTGCTGTGCTGGTGTGAGCAAGGATTACGGTCTCAAGGAGTAGGGGCCTGAACCTTTGGCCTTCTGAATCAGAGACAAAGGTACTTCCACTGTGCTAAAGCTGACACTCCCCCAAAACACATAGCAGCCTCCATAGGTGAAAATGATCAAAGCTATCAAAGCTATATCTTTTGGTAGTCATTTTTCCTTCCTTGGTTTGGGATATTCTTGAAGTCAGGAACTTTCTTATGGAAAGTTTTCCAGCTTCTGCAGCTGCACCACTCTTTGCCTCCTACACCTTTAGGTCTTTAGTAAATAACTTTTTGCCCTGTCTGCACAGTCCCTTCATCTTTCTAAAGTTCATGGGATCAAGTCCTACTCCAGGGGAATTCAGCAAAAAAACCTCATCTGACACTCCAGTGCAGTACTACAGAGTGCCGTACTTTCACAGGTGCTGCCTTTCGGATGAAATATTTAACTGAGGCCCTATTTGGTGCCTCGGTGATTGTGAAACATTCATTCGCACCATCTCAAGAAGAACAGGGGACATCTGACCAGTGTCTGGGCCAATAGGTATCCCTCATCCACTGCGGCACATGTGGCACGGTGGCAGAGTGGTTAACCCTGCTGCCTCACAGCACCGGAGACCCTGGTTAAATTCCCAGCTTGGGTCACTGTCTGTGTGGAGTTTGCACGTTCTCACCGTGTTTGCGTGGGATTCCCCCGGGTGCTCCGGTTTCCTCCCACAGTCTGAACGATGTGCTGGTTAGGTGTATTGGTCATGCTAAATTCTCCCTCAGTGTGCCTGAACAGGCATCGGTATGTGGTGACAAGGGGGTTTTCACAGTAACTTCATTGCAGTGTTAATGCAAGCCTACTTGTGACACGAATAAAGAAAAACGCATCCAAATTTACTTCATTCCCTGTAAAGCACTTTGAAATGACCTGGGATTGTGAAAAATGCTTTAGAAACATGGGCTCTTTTCTGTCGTAAGTAACTGGCTAGTTACTTGTGCAATCTTCTTCTGGGTGCTTTTTTCTGATCAGCTCTTAGTTGAGAATTTCTTTAAGAGTGACCTGATGCATCCAAACTTCTAAAGGTTACTCTCAATAAAGTTGCACATTTCTGTAAGTGTACTAAAAAAAAATGAAAACACTGCCAATCCCATGCCAGGCATAAAATTATTCCCCAACTGTTAGGCCTTAAACACCAGTGATGATTCAGAAAGGAGCGGTAAAGATTAGATCAACATTCATGGGTTATGTAGAGTGCCTAAAAGAAAGAAATCTGTTTACAGGAGAAGCTTTAGAGAAAACATGTCCCAAGCCCTTAAATTGTTGAAATACTTTCTTAATACAAACCTTCATAGAATCATAGAATCCCGACAGTGCAGAAGGAGGCCATTCGGCTCATCGAGTCTACACCAACCACAATCCCACCCAGGCCCTATCCCCGTAACCCCATGCATTTACCCTAACTAGTCCCCATGACACTAAGGGGCAATTTAGCAAGGCCAATCCACCTAATCTTTGAACGTTACGGATCAAGTTTCCTGGTGAAAGTGCAGATGAGGGACATCCTGCCCATTCATGTTGGTATAGACAAAGATTTGCTCACAACTGCAGAGACAGGAGCACCTACACGCAGAGCTGAACACATCATGCCTGTAGGGATGTATATCAACACCATTCAGTCAGGACCATGACCAGAATGTTGGTAGTTTGGCAAGGTGCTGAAGGCATCCCTGACCTTCACAGCTTCTGCTTCTAACAGACTGAGCAAATTTCATGAGGAAGAACTTGGATCCCTTCAGCTGGCAAGAGACCCATTGAGGCCAACAGAAGTTGAATGCAGTTCCGACAACATTCAAGAGGATCAACATCATCCAGGACAAAGCTTGACCCATCCACCTCCTTCAGCACTCACTCCACCACAATGGCAGCAGTGTGTACCATCTACAAGATGCACTGCAGCAACTCACCAAGGCTGTGTCATCAGCACCTTCCAAACCTGTAAACTCCCCCACCAAAAAGGACAGGAGGAACAGATACATGGGAACACCACCACCTGCATGTTCCTTTCCAAGCCACAAACCATCCTGAGATAGAACTAGCTCACCATTCCTTCACTGTTGCTGGAACAAAATCCTGGAACTCCATTACTAACAGCACTGTGGGTGTACCTGCACCACATGGACTGCAGCAGTTCAAGAAGGTGGCTTACCGTTTGGATGGGTGATAAATGCTGGCCTAACCAGAGATGCCTACATCCTATGAGAAGAATGGAAAAAAACATTGGTTGCCAGGCTTTCAGTTGCCTCTGTCCGAATCTCTGGAATTGACTCCCTAAAACTCCTTGGGTGCAGTCTTTCTGGCCATTCACGCCACGCTCCTACTGTCGCAAGGTCGAAGAAGTTGGCGCCCACCCACATCTCCATTCACTGCAGCGGGATGGGATAATCCTGCAGGCATGAACGGTGATAAGATTCCGGCCATTGTATCCTTCACTCTCTATCTTTTCCTGTGTAGGAGTTCCTTAAAATCTACTGCTTTGACCAAGCTTTTGGTGATTCGCACTAACGATGTGGCTCAGTGGACAATTTTGCTTTAAAATTTCTGTTGAATGGTGTAACATGGGAACAAATAATGTAACTGTCACAAATATTGCAATGAAATAAACATTGAAGAATTGAGTGTAAATGGTCACAGTTACAATGAAGTTTGATATATAAATACTTAGCGATAGGGTCTCTGAAAGCAGTTAGTTCCTGGTGGCAGACCCGTGTTAGTGAATTGTACATAGTCCAATACACATGTGGGTGAGTGTCTTTGCAATGCTGTGTCCACAGACAGGAGGGCCAGTAATCTGAGGACATAGATTTAAGATAATTGACAAAAGAACCAGAGGCTAATTGAGAGCTTTCTTTTGTGGCCAGTTGCTATGAAAGCTTGCTGGATGGAGATTCAAAAATAACTTTCAAATGAGGAATTGGATGAATACAGGAAAGCGGTAAAAAAGTGTTCAGGCTGGGGAGAGAGCAGGAGAGTGAGTCGAATTGGATAGGTTGATTGTTGATCAGAGCACGGTGACTGGGTGGCAAAGTTGCACATTGGTTGACATTGGTACCTCACAGTGCCAGGAACCCAGGTTCGATTCCGGCCTCAGGTCTGTGTGGGGTTTGCACATTCTCCCCGTGGCTGCATGGCTTTCCTCTGGGTGCTTTGGTTTCAGGGCAGGATGGATATTTGATGAATAGATCTTTCTTGATAAAATCTGCTCTTGAAGGATTCTGATGAAAGGAAGTAGCGTCATGAACAACAAGAACCACTCCTTGTCTCAGTATTACTGCATTCCGGGGAAAGGCTAACCCTTCGAATTAAGGACATTTTGATTCCTGATCTAAATTATACCCTTCTCTAATAGAAGTTTGAATAGGAGGTTGATGTATGAATGACGATATGATGGGACTCACTGACTGAGTGACTGTTTTAATGCATTGGAAGAGATTTAATATATATTTTAATTAAAGTTAGATATCTGGGATAGGGTCATTTTCATTCATTTATTGTTATAAATAAACGAGCAATGTACTCGAAATGGAATTCCATATGGATCAGAAAGTGAAACTGAACTGTACACCCAGAAAGAACTGCATAATATGATGGGCTGAATGGCCACCTTCTATTCTGCAATGACTGTAGCTATGACTGTAACACTACATTCTGCAATCTCTCCTTTCCTTCTCTATGAACGTCATGCTTTGTACAGCGCGCAAGAAACAATACTTTTCACTGTATACTAATACATGTGACAATAATAAATCAAATCAAATCAAATCAAGGAAGGAGATAATTAGCTATGGTCCATGAGGGACTGTAGACATCTCTCTCTTTCTATCAGAGTGAGACAATTGGTTATATGGCTTGAGATGCACCACTCCAGATCAAGCATGGGATAGGTCCCAAATCTAACTCAGCCAGAAGGGGAATTGGATCCACAATGTTGGTGTTATTCTAAGCCATACAATAGCCTCTAGGCTACTGTGCTAACCAACCCCTTTCTATTCTGTATGACTCTATCACTGTTGTTTGCTATGGGGCTAAACTGGAACAAATATTATACTCGTCTAGCTTGTTGAACATGGCGAATACTCCATTAGTGCTTTACTGATTCACTCATCCACTGAGTACGACAAAAAGCACTTCCACATTCCAGGGGGTCAGTTGCAAGTAGCACTCAAATAATTGTCAGTGAGTGGACTTGCTGCTTACTCATACCAACCCGAGACCTGAGCTAATTTGAGACTTGGGCCTCATCAGCACACCACAGGATCCCTGCTTCAGCTGTTTCTGACACAGTGAGAAATCAACCAAGCTGAGTACAAGAGTCAGGATGTCATGTTGCAGTTAGGTTTGGCCGCACTTAGAGTATTGTGTTCAATTCTGGTGGCCACATTATAGGAAGGATGTGGAGGCTTTGGAGAGGGTGCAGAAAAGGTTTAGCAGGATGCTGCCTGGATTAGAGGGTATGAGCTATAAGGAGAGGCTGGACAAACTGAGGTTGTTTTCTCTGGAGTGGTGGAGGCTGAGGGGAGCCCTGATAAAAGTCTACAAAATTATGAGAGGCGTAGATAGGGTTGACAGTCAGAATCTCTTTTTTCCCAGAGTTGAAATATCTAATCCTCAGGGGCATGCACTTAAGGTGAGAGGGGAAAAGTTCAACGGGGATGTGAAGGGCAAGCTTTTTACACAGAGAGTAGTCAGTGTCTGGAACACGCTGCCAGGGGTGGGTGGTGCAGGCAGATATGATGGGGGCATTTAAGGGGCTTTTGGATCAGCAAATGAATAGAGGGACAAAGGGAAGGCAGAAGGTGGGCAGCATGGTGGCACAATGGTTAGCACTGCTGCCTCACAACGCCAGGGACCCAGGTTCAATTCCGGCTTCGGGTCACTGTCTGTGTGGAGTTTGCACATTCTCCCCCTGTCTGCGTGGGTTTCCTCCGGGTGCTCCGGTTTCCTCCCACAGTCCAAAGATGTGCAGGTTAGGTGGATTGTCCATGCTAAATTGACTCTAGTGTCAGGGGGATTAGCAGGGTAAATATGTGGGGTTGTGGGAATAGGACCTGGGTGGGAATGTGTGGCCAGTGCAGACTCAATGGGCCCAATGGTCTCCTTCTGTACTGTCAGGATTCTATGATTGCATGGGATTTTATGATTAGTTTAATTTGGCATCAGGTTTGGCACAACATTGTGGGCCGAAGGGCCTGTTCCTGTGCTGAACTGTTCTATGTTCTATAAGTTGTGTCAGTTGGGAGGTTGTTCCTTAGAATGTTGAGGGTTGCTTTTGGGAACTAATTCCTGGGTCAGTGATTTTCTTTGGAACATTCCTGCTGCACCAGAGTCCACCAAAAAAAAGGTTGAAAGCGCGACAGACAAATTTCTTGAGCGAGAGCCAACGTACTCTCCCCATTTGTCAAGAAGAACCCCAACAATGCCCTCCAACAGATGTATGAGACTGGTTTGCAATCTGTTTCATGTCTGCTAATCTATAAGGGTTATTTCTTCTCTCACATTCAGGAACAGTCAAGGATCAAGTGGCCCACTATCTTGCTTCCTTAACTTTAAAGAATATAATTTGACAGACAGATAAAGCAGTACATTTTCAACCAGAAAGAAAGGAGGAACATTTCTAGCCAGCGCTGCTCAATATAAAGGACTGATCCAGTCCCTTTTTCTCGGGAGAGTAAGAACACTGAATCATCTTGACCTCTGACCGTTTGGTTCTCAGGGAAACTCTTGCAGAATGGCAGTTTTATATGTTTTTCTTTCAAAATCTGCCATTGCTTCTTCTCTCTGGATCCCAGGAGTTGCATCCAGCAGTGTAAGTGGCAGGCATTGACAGCTTCAGTCTATCAAAGGAGGAATCATAGGTTTTTTTGAGATGAGTCTTTATTCTAGCACTGGGAACAACAAGTAAATGCAATCAATGCCTTTCTTTAACAATATCACATTTAGTCATCCCGAAGGTGATCTTACAGAAGTCACAAGTGAATGTAATGTTAGCATATGAAGCTTCAGAACGATCAGGACCCATCAACTGGAGCTTTATGAAACAACAGAACTGTCACCAGGGAAGAATGAGAAATGGAACCTTCTGTTCTAGTTAAAATAATATCTCTCTCTTCACAGGCAGAAGGTTCAAAACTGTTGAAGCAGGAACTGTACAAAGGAAAAGTACCCTGTGATCTCTGCAGGATACGGCAACTCAGCCAAAACTCTTTGACAGTATCACTCCAACCTGTATCCCCCAACATCTCAAAGGACGAGGGAAGCTGGTACAAAAACAGAAAATGTTGGAACATCTCTGAGAGTATCTATAGAGAGAGAATAGAGCCAGCGTTTCAAGTCTGGATGACGCTTCATTAGAGCTGAAGACATAGGACCAGATTTATACAGTGGGTGGTGGGTAATTGGCAGAGATGTCCGAGACAATTAAAGGGTGAAACGGTGGCACAGTGGTTAGCACTGCTGTCTCACAGCACCAGGGACCCAGGTATGATTCTGGCCTTGGGTGACTGTCTGTGTGGAGTTTGCACATTCTCCCCTAGTCTGCATGAGTTTCCTCCGAAAGCTCTGGTTTCCTCCCACACTCCAAAGATGTGCAGGTTAGGTGGATTGACCATGCTAAATGGCCGTTTAGTGTCCAAAGATGTGTAGGTCAGATGGATTAATGTGGTGTTAAGGGGATGGAGTAGGGGAGGAAGTCTAGGTGAGATAGTCTGTCAGAGAGTCAGTGCAGACTCAATGGGCTGAATGGCCTCCATCTGCACTGTAGGCTTTCTATGATAAAAGGACAAAGGGAATGCATATGATGATGTGCTTGAGTTCTTGAGGGGGTTCTTGAGAAACATTAAGGTAGACAAGTCCCCAGGGCCTGATGGGATATACCCCAGAATACTGAGAGAGGCAAGGGAGGAAATTGTTGGGGCCTTGAGAGAAATCTTTATATCCTCACTGGCTATAGGGGAGGTCCCAGAGGATTGGAGAATAGCCAATGTTGTTCCTTTGTTTAAGAAGGGTAGCAAGAATAATGCAGGCAATTACAGGCCGGTGAACCTTGCATCAGTAGTAGGGAAATTATTGGAGAGGATTCTTCAAGACAGGATTTATTCCCACTTGGAAATAATTGGACGTATTAGTGAGAGGCAACATGGTTTTGTGAAGGGGAGGTCGTGTCTCACAAACTTGATCGAGTTTTTCGAGGAAGTGATGAAGATGATTGATAAAGGTAGGGCAGTGGATGTTGTCTACATGGATTTTAGTAAGGCCTTTGACAAGGTCCCTCATGGCAGACTGGTGCAGAAGGTAAAGTTGCATGGGATCAGAGGTGAGCTAGCAAGGTGGATACAAAACTGGCTCGGTCAAAGAAGACAGAGGGTAGCAGTGGAAGGGTGTGTTTCTGAATGGAGGGCTGTGACAAGTGGTGTTCCTCAGGGATCAGTGCTGGGACCTTTGCTGTTTGTAATAATATATACAAATGATTTGGAAGAAAATGTAACTGGATTGATTAGTAAGTTTGCGGACGACACAAACGTTTTTGGATTTGCGGATAGCGATGAGGACCAAGAGAGGATATAGATCAGTTGGAGACTTGGGCGAAGTGATGGCAGATAGAGTTTAATCTGGACAAATGTGAGGTAATGCATTTTGGAAGGTCTAATACAGATAGGAAATATACAGTAAATGGCAGAACCCTTAAGAGTATTGATAGGCAAAGGGATCTGGGTGTACAGGTACACAGGTCACTGAAAGTGGCAATGCAGGTGGAGAAGGTAGTCAAGAAGGCATACGGCATGCTTACCTTCATCGGCCGGGGCATTGAGTTTAAAAATTGGCAAGTCATGGTGCAGCTTTATAGAACCTTAGTTCGGCCGCACTTGGAATATAGTGTTCAATTCTGGTCGCCACACTACCAGAAGGATGTGGAGGCTTTGGAGAGGGTACAGAAAAGATTTACCAGGATGTTGCCTGGTATGGAGGGCATCAGCTATGAGGAGAGATTGGAGAAACTTGGTTTGTTCTCACTGGAGCGACGGAGGTTGAGGGGAGACCTGATAGAAGTGTACAAGATTATGAGAGGCATGGACAGAGTGGATAGTCAGATGCTTTTTCCCAGGGTGGAAGAGTTAATTACTAGGGGGCATAGGTTTAAGGCGCGAGGAGCAGGGTTTAAAGGAGATGTACGAGGCAGATTTTTTACACAGAGAGTGGTGGATGCCTGGAACTCGTTGCCGGGGGAGGTAGTGGAAGCGGATACGGTAGTGACTTTTAAGGGGCGTCTTGACAAATACATGAATAGGATAGGAATAGAGGGATATGGTCCCTGGAATGATAGGGGATTTTAGTTGAGTCAGGCAGCATGGTCGGTGCAGGCTTGGAGGGCCAAAGGGTCTGTTCCTGTCCTTTAATTTTCTTTGTTCTTTGTTCTTTGATGATCAAGGATTGGGAGAGTGCTGAAAGCTGACATTCACAAGAACGTGTAAATGACAGAATGTCAGTGGAAGCAATGCTCGTGATATTATCTCTGGACTATTAATCCAGAAATTCGACTGATGTTCCAGGGACCCAGGTTCAAATCCCACCACGGCAGATGGTGGAATTTGAATTCTATTTAAAAAGTCTGGAATTAAGAATCTACTGATGACCATGAAACCATTGTCAATTGTCAGAAGAACCCATCTGATTCACTAATATCCTGTCGGGAAGGAAATCTGCCGTCCTTCCCTGGTCTGGCCTACATGTGACTCCAGATCCACAGGAATGTTGTTGACTCTCAACTGCCCTCGGGCAACTAGTGATGGGCAATAAATGTTGGCCAGCCAGCGATGCCCGAATCCCATGAATGAATAAAAACAAACGTAAACAGAGTATCAATAGACAACCTGAGATATGTAACAGATGAAATATCTCTTAACCTCATATCTCTTAACCGTTCGAGTGACATGGTGGCATAGTGGTTAGCACTGCTGCCTCACAGCACCGGGGACCAGGTTCAATTCCCGGCTTGGGTCACTGTCCGTGCGGAGTCTGCATGTTCTCCCCGTGTCTGCGTGGGCTTGCTCCGGTTTCATCCCACAGTCTGAAAGATGTGCTGGTTAGGTGCATTGGCCATGCTAAATTCTCCCCCAGTGCACCCGAACAGGCGCCAGGTGATTAGAGGATTGTCGCAGTGACTTTATTGCAGTGTTAAATATGAGCCTACTTGTGACACTAATAAATAAACTTTAACTTAAGAGGACTGACAAGAAGAAGGACCGAGCAGAGATTGTGAATGGTTGTGTCATTTTTCATAAATGGCTCTCTTGGTTATGCCGACCAACTGACTGATTGTCCGCTCCACACATTACAGCCTTGGCCTCTCTCCGTTACGAATGGGATTTCGTGGCAATTATACAGACCAGAATGAGACCGTTTATCACATCATGCCTTTGCCAGACTCTTGTGAAGGGGTTATCCAATTAGTTCCACTGTCCCCGTTCTTCCTCTAGAGCCCTGCAATTTTATTTTCCTTCTCGAGTATTTATCCTATTCCCCTGAGGAAGTTACCATAGAAACTGTTTGCACTGCCCTTACCAGCACGGCACAGCCCGTTACGACAAAAAAAACCTCTCCTCATCTCCCCACTGGTTCTTTCGCCAATTATGTTAAATCTGTGGCCTCTGGTTACTGGCCCATTTCCCAGTGAAAACAGTTGCTCCTTCATTTACTCTATCACAACCTTCATAATTTCAGCTTAAAGCAACATTAGCCTTGTGCTCAAATATTCATCACGACCGTTTAATGACTAAGTGAACAGTATCCATGTAATGATTAATGTTGTCCAATAATTCAAGAACAATCAGTGTAATTAATCTTTGAAACATAACCTTTTTTGCCCTCATTTTGTTCAACTTTGTCATGGTTAATAGATGTGTGTCGAGGAACGGTTTCTTAAGTGAGCACTAAGCTCATGGATAAAGCAGCTGGGCTCCCATGGGAGTTCCTCGGCCAGGAGCCAAATGTACCCCGGTGGAGAAGACCCAGGGGGCCTAGATTTTCATCAAGTTGTGGAGTCTTCACAATCTATCCAAGCTGGCTTTTGGAATTCTGATCTGGAAATCATGTCCCCCATATCTGACAGGTCCTTTTGATTTGATTTGATTTGCTCTTGACACACATATTAGGTTACAGTGAAAAGTATTGTTTCTTGCGCGCTATACCGACTGTTGGAGGGAATAAATGAACTGAGTCTTTTGAGGCCGTATCAAACTTCAATAAAAATGGCCTTAATTCAACATGCATGAGGGAGAGCAGAACTCGGAGCTGTAATTCCAGCTTTCTTCCAAGCTACTCGACTCCTCAAAGGCTCTTACACATTCTTATACATTACATTTTTTATATTACAAAGCGTTACATTAACATTACGTCATCATATTGTTACTTTGAATTTGTTACAGTTCTGTTTTGATCATATTTTGCAGATCCATTGTCTTACAAAGAACAAAGAACAGTACAGCACAGGAAACAGGCCCTTCGGCCCTCCAAGCCTGTGCCGCTCCTTGGTCCAACTAGACCAATCGTTTGTATCCCTCCATTCCCAGGCTGCTCATGTGACTATCCAGGTAAGTCTTAAATGATGTCAGCGCGCTTGCCTCCACCATCCTACTTGGCAGCGCATTCCAGGCCCCCACCACCCTCTGTGTAAAAAACATCCCTCTAATATCTGAGTTATACTTCGCCCCTCTCACATTGAGCCCGTGACCCCACGTGATCGTCACTTCTGATCTGAGAAAAAGCTTCCCACTGTTCACCCTATCTATCCCCTTCATAATCTTGTACACCTCTATTAGATCTCCCCTCATTCTCCATCTTTCCAGGGAGAACAAGCCCAGTTTACCCAATCTCTCCTCATAGCTAAGACCCTCCATAGCAGGCAACATCCTGGTAAACCTTCTCTGCACTCTCTCTAATGCCTCCACGTCCTTCTGGTAGTGCGGCGACCAGAACTGGACGCAGTACTCCAAATGTGGCCTAACCAGCGTTCTATACAGCTGCATCATCAAACTCCAGCTTTTATACTCTATACCCTGTCCTATAAAGGCAAGCATACCATATGCCTTCTTCACCACCTTCTCCACCTGTGTTGCCACCTTCAAGGATTTGTGGACTTGCACACCTAGATCCCTCTGTGTTTCTATACTCTTGATGGCTCTGCCATTTATCGTATAACTCCTCCCTACATTATTTCTTCCAAAATGCATCACTTCACATTTATCTGGATTAAATTCCATCTGCCACCCTCTCCGCCCAATTTTCCAGCCTATCTATATCCTGCTGTCTTGCCCAACAATGCTCATCGCTATCCGCAAGTCCAGCCATCTTTGTGTCATCCGCAAACTTGCTGATAACACCAGTTACACCTTCTTCCAAATCATTTATATATATCACAAATAGCAGAGGTCCCAGTACAGAGCCCTGCGGAACACCACTGGTCACAGACCTCCAGCCGGAAAAAGACCCTTTGACCGCTACCCTCTGTCTCCTATGGCCAAGATGTGGAGATGCCAGCGTTGGACTGGGGTAAACACAGTAAGAAGTTTAACAATACCAGGTTAACACCAGGTGTGGCTTTTGCTACCAAATAAACCTGTTGGACTTTAACCTGGTGTTGTTAAATTTCTTCCTATGGCCAAGCCAGTTCTCCACCCACCTAGCCACTTCTCCTTGTATCCCATGAGCCTTAACATTCTTAACCAACCTGCCATGTGGGACTTTGTCAAATGCCTGACTGAAATCCATATAGGCGACATCCACGGCCCTTCCTTCGTCAACCGTTTTTGTCACTTCCTCAAAAAACTCCACCAAATTTGTAAGGCACGACCTCCCTCTTACAAAACCATGCTGTCTGTCACTAATGAGATTGTTCCGTTCTAAATGCATGTACATCCTGTCTCTAAGAATCCTCTCCAACAACTTCCCTAGCATGGACGTCAAGCTCACTGGCCTATAATTACCCGGGTTATCCCTGCTACCCTTCTTAAACAACGGGACCACATTCGCTATCCTCCAATCCTCAGGGACCTCACCTGTGTCCAAAGAAGCGACAAAGATTTCCGTCAGAGGCCCAGCAATTTCATCTCTTGTCTCCCTGAGCAGTCTAGGATAGATGCCATCAGGCCCTGGGGCCAAAGTCTTGTGTAGTTTCACTTTAATAATTTTCTGGATCTATTCTGTTTACAATATCAAAGTGTTGTGTTTGTCAAGCCGATTTCGATGGTGTGTTAATTGTCCCCATTTCCCTGATACTCGGTTAGTTTTCCAGAGGCACAATGGCTCCTCTAGACATTGTAGATTCTTGTTGAGCGGAATTAATTCTCTTACTGTTGCTGTAGCCTTGGAAAGATCTCGCCTGGGGTGTCACTGTGTCTGGGATGTGGTAATTTGTCACGCCTGCTCACAATGAGTGTGGATACTACAGTCAGACTGTCTGTTTAATCCTTTCTATTCATTCCTCCCTGGATTTGTCCTACTACACTGATAAAGCATACTGTTCATAGAGAAGGAAAGGAGAGAGTGCAGAATGTAGTGTCACAGTCATAGCTAGGGTGTAGAGAAAGATCAACTTAATGCGAGGTTGATCAACTCCATTGCATACTCAAACCCCACCCCAGGTCAGCAGTCTGACCATTTGGAGCAATTTTTCCCCAGGTGGGTGCAGCAAACCGGGAGGTATCTCAACTCTGCACGTATTCCTCAGGAATGGAAACCTAGGCCCCAGTCACACTGGGTCAGCACCAATCCTCTCCATTTTCTCCTTGACTGGTAACATGTCGAACTTTTGCCCACCCCTTACAAGATAAATGGACCCAAGGGAAGTGACCATCAAAATTGCAGGTTCCTGTCCCTGGCCCCATGTCGCAGTGGGTCATCTGTTACGGGGCGGTGATGGCAGGGGAGCAGCAGGCCATGTACCTATTCAAAGGATCAACTTCTACTTTTAAAATAATTTCCTGAATATGCCCCTTGCTTGGGGCTAATAGCTAATGGGGCGGCATGGTGGCACAGTGGTTAGCACTGCTGCTTCACAGCGCCAGAGACCCGGGTTCGATTCCCGGCTTGGGTCACTGTCTGTGTGGAGTTTGCACGTTCTCCCCTTGTCTGCGTGGGTTTCTTCCAGGTGCTCTGGTTTCCTCCCACACTCTAAAGATGTGTGGGTTAGGTTGCTTGGCCGTGCTAAATTACCCCTTAGTGTCCTGGGATGCGTAGGTTAGATGGATTAGCAGGGTAAATATGTGGGGTGGCGCGGATAGGGCCTGGCTATGGTTGTTGTCGGTGCAGACTCGATGGGCTGAATGGCCTCCTTCAGTAGGGATTCTATAATACTGTTATCTGATGAAATGTTATTTTAATGACACAAAAAATGCACGCAAAATATAAAAGAGTCATTCATTTTTGGAAAGAGTATTCAGGGAGGCTTTTTAATTACACGACCCTGAGAATCAGGAAGGGTTTTGACATTTTATTTGAAGTCGATGCTCACCGTTTTTGTTTGAATGTCAGGAGGTCGTGGCATTCTACCAGATAATGGCTGAGAAAAAACTAATTTAATGTGCGCTTACATTTAACTGCTCATTAGCAAGACATAAGTGACATAGGTTTGCGTTTAGCCTGGAGTGAGTTCTATTCGGGAGGGGCGAGTGGGATGGGTTAGAAATGTGAACATTTAGCTAATGGCGATTATAATGCTACCATATTCAATGCAGTGCTTGAAAGGTAAAACTGACTACAATGATAACAAACAGAGACTGCCCAGAGTAACTTGGAAAATCTGTTAATCGGTAAACCAACAGAAGGTAAGTTGGAGATGATCAAGAAGCTTCAAGTATGACATAGAACCCTTCGGGGAGAAGAAATCCACTTGCCAAAAATGGTCACGGATAACTAAAGAGGCAATTGAGTCCATAATAATAAGACAGTTTTTATATGTCAGCACGCTTTTTATTGTAAAAACAAAATACTGTGAATGCTAAAAGTATGAAACAAACAGAAGATGCCGGAACACACAAAGGGCGGGATTTTCCAGCCGCATTCAACCCAAGACCAGAAAATCCTGACCAAGGTCAACGGACCTCTGCACGGTCCTGTCCCGCCTGCTACGATTCCCATGGGGGGGGCGAGACGGAAAAATTCTGCCCACAATATTCAATGCCAGAATTGGGGCAAGTAATCTTCTAAATTTACTGCATGTGACCTGGGTTGTCACCATAAGTGTAATTTTTCGTAGATGGCTCTCGACTTAGGAACTTATGAATTAGGAGCAAAAATAGGTCACTTGACCTCTCGATCATGCTCCACCATTCGATAAGATCATGGCTGATCTAATTGTCACCCCAACTCCACAATCCCAGCGACCCCCAACAATTTTTCACCCCCTTTGCTTATCAACAATTTATCCAGCTCTGCCTTAAAAATATTCAAGGATATTAAAAAATATTCAGGCGGGACGGTGGCACAGTGGTTAGCACTGCTGCCTCACAGTGCCAGGGACCCGGGTTTGATTCCCGGCTTGGGTCACTGTGTAGAGTTTGCACATTCTCCCCGTGTCTGCGTGGGTTTCCTCCGGGTGCTCTGGTTTCCTGCTACAGTCCAAAGATGTGCGGGTTAGATGGATTGGCCATGTTAAATTGCCCCTTAGTGTCAGGGGTCTAACTAGGGTAAATGCATGGGGTTATGGGGGTAGGGCCTGGGTGGGATTGTGGCCAATGCAGGCTTGATGGGCTGAATGGCCTCCTTCTGCACTGTAGGGTTCTATGATTCGATGACTCTGTTTCCACTGCCTTTAGAGGAAGAGAACTCCAAAGAATCATGACCTCCCCTGAGTGAGAAAACCTCTCCTCATCTCTGTCTTGAATCATAGAATCCTACAGTGCAGAAGGGGGGTCATTTGGACCATCGTGTCTGCACTGACCACTATCCCACCCAGTGTCTATCCCCAAAACCCTAGCTAGTCCCCCTGACACTAAGGGGCAATTTTAGCATGGCCAATCCACCTAACCTGCACATCTTTGGACTGTGGGAGGGAACCAGAGCACCCGGAGGAGACCAGCACAGACATGGGAGAATGTGCAAGCTCCACACAGAATGTGACCCAAGCCGGGAACCGAACCCAGATCCCTGGCGCTGTGAGGCAGCAATGCTAATGTGGGCAAGTGGGACTCCCTTAAAGGTAAAAAAAGGGGAGGCATGGACAAGTTGGGCCAGAGGGCCTGTTTCCATGCTGTAAATCTCTCTGACTCTATGACTGTATAATCACCCTCGGGTGATCCCTTATTTTTAAACAGTGATCCCTTAGTTCTAGATTCTGCCACAAGAGGTAACATCCTCTCCAAATCCACCCTGGCAATACCCCCCAGGATCTTATATGGGTTTAATCAAGTTGCCTCTTACTCTTCTAAACTCCAGTGGATACAAGCCAAGCCTGTCCCACCTTCCCTCAATAGACAATCCTCCCATTCCAGATATTAGCCCAGGAAGTCTTCTGAACTGCTTTCAATGCATTTACATCCTTCGGAGGTACAGACAAGTGTTCCTTCTTGGGTGAAATTTCTGAGCTGACTCCATTAATCTATAATTGTCATGCTTCTTCATGCGCACACATTCACAAACACACGCACAGACCAACTGTATGAGGAAAAACCTTTTTAACGCATGCACTGTGTGCACTGCCTAAGACGGTAATGGAGACAATCATGTCAAAAGATAATTGGATAAGAACCTGAAAGGAAAAAATATTGTTGGACTACAGAGATAGGGTAGGAACTTGCTAAGTTGATAATTTGATCCTGCAGAACCAGTGGGTTGAATGCCCTCCATCTTTGCTAGGATGAAAGAGTCATAGAGTCATAGAGATTTACAGCATGGAAACAGGCTCTCTGGCCTCCCCTTTTTTTATCTTTAATGTAGTCCCAATTGCCCACATTTGTCCCGTATCCCTCTGTACCCACGTAACTGTCTAAATGTTTTTTAAAAGACAAAATTATACCCGCCTCTACTACTACCCCTGGCAGCTTGTTCCAGAAACTTACCACCCTCTGTGTGAAAAAGACTTCAATTTCCAAGCATGATCTCTCACCAACTTTTACAGATGCACCATCGGAAGCATTCTTTCTGGTTGTATCGCAGCTTAGTGTGGCTCCTGCTCTGACTCAGACTGCAACTTGAGGCGGCACAGTGGCACAGTGGCAAGCACTGCTGCCTCACAGCTCCTCGGACCTGGGTTCGATTCCCAGCTTGGGTGACTGTCTGTGTGGAGTTTGCACATTCTCCCCGTGTCTGCGTGGGTTTCCTCCGGGTGCTCCGGCTTCCTCCCACAGTCCAAAGATGTGCGGGTTAGGTGTATTGGCCATACTTAATTGCCCCTTAGAGCCCTGGAATGGGTAGGTTAGAGGGATTAGTGGGGTAAATATGTGGGGTTACGGGGATAAGGCCTAGGTGGGATTGTTGTCGGTGCAGACTCGATGGGCTGAATGGCCTCCTTCTGCACTGTAGGGATTCTATGATTTCTATGAGCTTCAAGATTCTAACAAAAGCTTGTATTTACATGGCATTTTTGATACACCTAAGACAATCCATAGATGCAGGATGTAAAGTTGACGCCAAGCCAAGGAAGGAATGGTTGTCCAGGTATGTGCGATCAGGCTTTGAAAGGAGGGGGCAGAGTTGACTTGACAGAGAACGGCTAAGGGAAGAAATTCCAAAGCTGACAGCACAGCTGCCAATGGAACACAAGGGATTGGAACCAGAAAACAAAACTTCGCAGTTCATTGGCAGCCTTCCGGCAGTTCTTTGAAGAATGGCACATGCTCAGGCATTTTTCTCCAATTTGGCATGAATTCTTCACTGAGGCGTTAAGCCAGCTGGCTTAGTGTAGCCAAGTGAGAGATCATGCTTGGAAATTGGACTTCTTACTCTTATTTTTCACTTGGATCAGGTGCAATGCCAACCAATTTATCCTTCAAAATGTTTGACAATTTCGAATTGTAAAGAAAGTCAAGAGTGAAAAGGACATTTTCACCCTTCAAAGTTCAACTTTCTGGTATACAAGTTCTCCAGTTCTAAAGTATTTTGAGGACTGGTATTTTTTTCTTTACTGCTTCCCTATCTGGTAGATTGTTCCAATCACTTAACACAATTTGAGTTTCTCCGATAAAACTGATCAAAGTGGTCATTCACTCATTTAAATGAATGTCCTCAGTTTCTGATCAAGATCGCTGCAGGGTACAAACACAGCAAGCCCAGAAGACCGCAAACAATAACGAGACGGAGTACAGGAATGAGATAGAGAACCTGGTGAACTGGTGCGATGACAATAATCTCTCCCTCAATGTCAACAAAATAAAGGAGTTAGTCATCGACTTAAGGAAGCGTAGTGGAGAACATGCCCCTGTCTACATCAATAGGGATGAAGTGGAAATGATCGAGAGCTTCAAGTTTCTAGGTGTCCAGATCACCAACAACCTGACCTGGTCCCCCCATGCTGACGATATAGTTAAGAAAGCCCACCAACGCCTCTACTTCCTCAGGAGACAAAGGAAATTTGGCATGTCCGCTACGACTCTCACCAATTTTTATAGATGCACCATAGAAAGCATTCTTTCTGGTTGTATCACAGCTTGGTATGGCTCCTGCTCTGTCCAAGACCACAAGAAACTACAAAAGGTCGTGAATGTAGCCCAATCCATCAGGCAAACCAGTCTCCCATCCATTGACTCTGTCTACACTTCCCGCTGCCTCGAAAAAGCAGCCAGCATAATTAAGGATCTCACACACCCCGGACATACTCTCTTCCACCTTCTTCCGTCGGGAAAAAGATACAAACTTCTGAGGTCACGTACCAACCGACACAAGAACATCTTCTTCCCTGCTGCCATCAGACTTTAGAATGGACTTACCTCGCATTAAGTATCTTTCTCTGCTCCCTAGCTATGACAGTAACATTACATTCTGCACTCTTTCCTTCTCTATGAACGGTATGTTTTGTCTGTATAGTGAGCAAGAAACAATACTTTTCACTGTATACTAATAATGTGAATAATAAATCAAATCAAATCAAATCAAAGAACAAAGAACAAAGAACAGTACAGCACAGGAAACAGGCCCTTCGGCCCTCCAAGCCTGTGCCGCTCCTTGGTCCAACTAGACCAATCGTTTGTATCCCTCCATTCCCAGGCTGCTCATGTGACTATCCAGGTAAGTCTTAAACGATGTCAGCGTGCTTACCTCCACCACCCTACTTGGCAGCGCATTCCAGGCCCCCACCACCCTCTGTGTAAAAAACGTCCCTCTGATGTCTGAGTTATACTTCGCCCCTCTCAGCTTGAGCCCATGACCCCTCGTGATCGTCACCTCCGACCTGGGAAAAAGCTTCCCACTGTTCACCCTATCTATACCCTTCATAATATTGTATACCTCTATTAGATCTCCCCTCATTCTCCGTCTTTCCAAGGAGAACAACCCCAGTCTACCCAATCTCTCCTCATAGCTAAGACCCTCCATACCAGGCAACATCCTGGTAAACCTTCTCTGCACTCTCTTCAATGCCTCCACGTCCTTCTGGTAGTGCGGCGACCAGAACTGGACGCAGTACTCCAAATGTGGCCTAACCAGCGTTCTATACAGCTGCATCATCAGACTCCAGCTTTTATACTCTATACCCCGTCCTATAAAGGCAAGCATACCATATGCCTTCTTCACCACCTTCTCCACCTGTGTTGCCACCTTCAAGGATTTGTGGACTTGCACACCTAGGTCCCTCTGTGTTTCTATACTCCTGATGACTCTGCCATTTATTGTATAACTCCTCCCTACATTATTTCTTCCAAAATGCATCACTTCGCATTTATCCGGATTAAACTCCATCTGCCACCTCTCCGCCCAATTTTCCAGCCTATCTATATCCTGCTGTATTGCCCGACAATGCTCTTCGCTATCCGCAAGTCCAGCCATCTTCGTGTCATCCGCAAACTTGCTGATTACACCAGTTACACCTTCTTCCAAATCATTTATATATATCACAAATAGCAGAGGTCCTAGTACAGAGCCCTGCGGAACACCACTGGTCACAGACCTCCAGCCGGAAAAAGACCCTTCGACCACTACCCTCTGTCTCCTGTGGCCAAGCCAGTTCTCCACCCATCTAGCCACTTCTCCTTGTATCCCATGAGCCTTAACCTTCTTAACCAACCTGCCATGTGGGACTTTGTCAAATGCCTTACTGAAATCCATATAGACGACATCCACGGCCCTTCCTTCATCAACCGTTTTTGTCACTTCCTCAAAAAACTCCACCAAATTTGTAAGGCACGACCTCCCTCTTACAAAACCATGCTGTCTGTCACTAATGAGATTGTTCCGTTCTAAATGCACATCAGATTTAAAGTCGAAGCAGTGATCCACTTTAATTGCTGCTTGCCTTGAAAACGTTGTGTCAGGATGCCAACGTTTACCAGTGGACTCAATAAATCTACTTACTTGATACAAGGTGGTGATTAATCAACATAATGAGACATGAAACGTTATGGCCTAAATTCAGATTTAGTCAAACTTCAGAGAAATGAATGTGACTGCCCACTTAATGAAGATGCAGGATCCATTTCTCCAGCACAGTGTTCAGTGGTTCATGTGGATCTGACCTAATAAAGCTGTTATTTCTCACTAATCTTTCTTAACAGAAGATGAACCATTAGCTGAATGAGGATGTAAGACATTCTTGAATACTTATTATTTGAAGTCTGCTTAACAGTTCCTGGTTCAAAACACCTGGCAAAAAGTAGAACAGCCATTGCGGCTTGGGTCACTGTCTGTGTGGAGTTTGCATGTTTCCCCTGTGTCTGCGTGGGTTTCCTCCGGGTGCTCCAGATTCCTCCCACAGTCTGAAAGATGTGCTGGTTAGGTGCATTGACCCGGACTGGGGCGACGAGGAGAATTTCACAGTAACTTCATTGCAGTGTTAATTTAAGGCTTACTTGTGACTGATAAGTAAATATTAATAATAACTCCCTTCACCACAGTTTTTAAGTTTAAGTGTTCGTGTCACAAGTAGGCTTACATTAGCACTGCAATGAAATTACTGTGAAGATCCCCCAGTCGCCACACTCCGGCGCCTGTTCGGGTACACTGAGGGAGAATTTAGCATGGCCAATGCACCTAACCAGTACGTCTTTCCGACTGTGGGAGGAAACTGGAGCACCCGGAGGAAACCCATGCTGCCACAAGGAGGACGTGCAGACTCCGCACAGGTAGTGACCCAAGCTGGGAATTGAAACTGGACCCCTGGCACTGTGAGGCAGCAGTGCTAAACACTGTGCCATGTTGGCTTGTAGATAAATACTCAAGCAGTGTTTATAGTAAGTAGCATCGATACCACAGTAATTACGCTGCTCAAACCCCGACAGCTTGAACTAATAATATTAACCCGACAGAACTAGCACACATGTTTACAAAACAACTTTAGTGTGATGTGAACTATTTAAATATCATGTCTCTGACACCCCTACTTTTGTTTGACCCTTTCTTTTCTGTTTCCTCACCCTACTTTCATTTTAATTTTATTTAACCTTACCTCGTCCAGTTATGTTTTTTGTCACACTTTTTGCATCATTTTTTATATTATAAAAGCTGGATTATGATGAAATCTTGCCTTCCTGTCCTGTTTTGCTTACACCCTCTCACTGACAATGGCACTGCAGTCCCTCAATTTGGGTCTCCTTTTCTGAGGAAGGATGTTCTTGCTCTCGAGGGAGTGCAGCGAAGGTTTACCAGGCTGACTCCGGGGATGGCGGGACTGATGTATGAGGAGAGATTGACTAAGTTCGGATTGTCTTCACTGGAGTTCAGATGATTGAGGAGGGATCTCATAGAGACTTATAGAATTCTAACAGGATTAGACAGGGTAGATGTGGGGAGGATGTTCCTCATGGCGGAGGAGTACAGAACCAGGGGTGACAGTCTGAGGATTTAGGGTAGAGCATTTAGGACGGAGGTGAGGAGACATTTTTTCTCCCAAAGAGTGGTGAGCCTGTGGAATTCATTTCCACAGGAAGTAGTTGATGCCAACACATTGAATGTATTCAAGAGGCGGCTGGATATAGCACTTGGGGTGAACAGGATCAAAGGTTATGGGGAGAAAGCAGGATTGGGCTATTGAGTTGGACGATCAGCCATGATCGTAATGACTGGTGGAACAGGCTTGAAGGGCCAAATGGCCTCCTCCTGCTCCAATCTGCTACGTTTCTATGCTTTGCTTTTCCCAGATCCTCAAGTCAGGCATGCTGAAAAACTCCCAAATATCAACCAACCCTACTTCTCAACATCGGTTTCGATTTTGTTACTTTAATTATAAAGAATAATCTTAATGGTATTAAAGCGTTAAGCAAAATCAAAGGCGGAATGGGAATGAAATTGGTCTTGAGAAGAAGCACAGGACAGGACAAAGTGAGTCGAGTTTGCCCTCTGCTCGATTTTCTTTCCTGTTAGATTTTGTGCCTTTTAGAGATGCTGTCAATCACCCACTTCCCCTTCTGTGATTGTGTCCAAGATCAATTCTGCCTCTAGCGACCTCAGGATTGGAACAGTAAGAAGTCTCACAACAACAGGTGAAAGTCCAACAGGTTTATTTGGTAGCATGAGCTTTCGGAGCGCTCCTTCATCAGGTGAGTTCCCCTCCAGCCCCCCACCCCCCCCCCCCCCCCCCCCCACCCCCCCACCTCACTGCTGACCAGGAGAGCACCTTCAACCCTTCAACACAGAGAGAACCATCCCCCACAACACTTAGAGAATGGGTCATTCCCCCGGCACAACACACAGACATGAGAGTGATCCGACCCCCTCCTCAGCAGATAGAGACACCAATATAGGTTCCCCTCAGGCCCTGCCCCACAGCAGAACACTCCCAGCCCTGCCCCAAGGCCTCTCTCCCCAGGCCTTCCCCTCCAGGTTCAGCACTTTGGCAGTGCCAACATTGCAATGCACCCAACACCCTACTGGCATTGTGCAAAAGAAACTCAGCGTTGGAGATCTTTTAATTTATCATTTTCAACACAGTTATGAGCCATATTGACAAAACCAGCATGACAATTGCAAAGGCTTTTAATTCTGCCCGATCTCAAACTGAAATGTTCCTGGTGAATCAGCAGTGTGTTATTCTGAGGAGAAATTCCGATACGTGACAGTAAAGGAGGGGTTCTCACTGAAAAGCAGATATTTACCACACAGATATAGGGTGGCATGGTGGCACAGTGGTTGGCACTGCTGCCTCACAGCATCAGGGAACCGGGTTCAAGTCCCAGCTTGGGTCACTGTCTGTGCGGAGTCTGCACACTCTCCCCGTGTCTGCGTGGGTTTCCTCCGGGTGCTCCGTTTTCCTCCTGCAGTCTGAAAGATGTGCTGGTTGGGTGCATTGACCATGCTAAATTCTCCCTCAGTGTACCCGGACAGGCACCGGAGTGTGGCGACGAGGGGATTTTCACATTAACTTCATTGAAGTGTTAATGTAAGCCTACCTGTGACACTAATAAATAAACTTTAACTTTAAAAAAATCACGCTTCTATCAATGTCTTTACGTAACAAGTGAGTTCATCTCCTTATCTTTGTTGCCATCGCCCCACCCCCCAACCCCCCTCTCCCCTCCCTCCCCCACCCCCCCTCCCCCCCTCCCTCCCCCGCCCACCGAGTATTATACTGACCTTGGGGGTTGGTTACTCTTCTGTTGAATAGGAGGTAAAATTGAGCAGGGCATGAAACAGATGTCTGATCAGGCCACAACATTTCCTGGCCTGACAGGTTCAATAAAACTGTCCCCAAGGTGCTCGTCAGCCAAGTATGCAGAGTTCCTGAGACGCTGGGCAGGAGTTCAAACGTGTTAGTGCCCCAGTGGAACTCTATCAAACAGGGACACACACATGGGCAAGAATCCATCTGCAATCTCCACTTTGAATGAGGGCCAAGGTACTGGAATGTTGCCAGTGTGGAGGATACATCACATATATTGTGTTTTGTGCCACAGTTACACTGGAAATTAGCATCTGCATTTTAATTTCTTCAGAGTGAATCACATCAACTCAAGCCTGTGAAGATGTGAAAAAGTAATTAAAAAATAACTAATTGTCTTTGAGTCCCTGCTCCTTTGAGTTCCCCTTTTCCTGTGAACCAGGCTACGAGAGATGGTGAAAATCCTACCTGGTGTCTGCACAAGCTTTTACAATTACTCTGATCACACACCACTCCCTGCGGCACGGTGGTTAGCATGCTGCCTCACAGCACCGGGGGCCTGGGTTCGATTGCGGCCTTGGGTCATTGTCTGTGTGGAGTCTGCATGTTCTCCCCATGTCTGCATGGGTTTCCCCCGGGTGCTCTGGTTTCCTCCCACACTCCAAAGATGTGCAGATTGGGTGGATTGGCCATGCCAAATTGCCCCTCAGTGTCAGGAGGACGAGCAGGGTAAATATATGGGGTTATGGGATATGGCCTGGGTGGAATTGTTGTCGGTACAGGCTCGATGGGCTGAATGGCCTCCTTCTGCAATGTAGGGATTCTATGACAACCCCACCTCTCACTGTAGATGTTGCCTGGAGCCAAGGTTACATACAGGCCTAAGTCAAGTTCCTGTCCACAAAAACTTGTGCCTGAGAGGAAAATTGCGGTTCATGGGGAACTGATTAACTTGTAAACTCTTTGGTGATTGTGGAATCTGCAGATATTAATCTGTGAGCCTCTGCGGCTAGAGGCGGTGGCCCTCCCCTCCCCTCCCCTCTCGGGATGCGATGGCCTAGTGGTGTTATCACTAGGCTATTAAACTAGAAACTCAGCTAATTTTCTGGAGACCCGGGTTCTAATCCTGCCACGGCATGTGGTATGATTTGAATTCAATAAAAATAGAATTTGGAATTAAGAATCTAACGATGACCATGAAATCGTTGTCAATTGTCAGAAAAACCCATCTGGTTCACGAATGTCCTTTAGGAAACTTAATCTGCTGTCCTTACCCTGGTCTGGCCTATATGTGACCCCAGAGCCACAGTCATGTGGTTGACTCTCAACTGCCCTCCAAGGGCAGCTTAGGGATGGGCAATAAATGCTGGCCAGCCAGCGACGCCCATGCCCCATAAATGAATAAACTTTTTGAAAAAGCAAAGAAAAATACACCCGTGTTTCTATAGTACCTTTCACAACCATCATAGAATCACAGAATCCTACAGTGCAGAAAGAGGCCATTCGGCCCAACGAGTCTGCACCAACCACAATCCCACCCAGCCCCTGTCCCCATAACCCCACGCATTAGGAATCCGAAAGTGCTTCACTGTTGTAATGTAGAAATGTGGCAGTTATTTGTACATGGCACCCTTTTCGAGCAAGATGGTAATGTTTGGATAATATATTTCTTATTAAGTAATGTTGGTTGAGGGATAAATTTTGGCCAGGATACCAATATAGGATCTACTAGGTTCACCTGAGTGGACAGATCAGTCTTGTCTGAAAGACAGCAGCCTGAAATCTCTGGTCTTGCACGAACCCGCTACCACTTTGGCACTTGGCCAAATCTCTGTTCACAGCAGCAGCACCAGAGAATCCCAGCTATGGGCGAGATCGAGAATCCCAGGCAGCATCTACTGAAACCATTGTAGATTGTCGGAAAAACCCATCTGGTTTACCAATGTCCTTTAGGGAGGGAAATCTGCCATCCTTACCTGGCCTGGCCTCCACATGACTCCAGATCCACAGCGTTGTGGTTGGCTCTCAACTGCCCCCTGAAATGGCCCAGCAAGCTACTCAGTTCTATCATTCGCTACGGCATTGTGGGTTAACACACAGCACGTGGACTGCAACGTTTCAAGATGGCAGCTCACCACCAGCTTCCCAAGTGCAACTCGGGATGGGCAATAAATGCTGGCCAGCCTGCGATGCGCACGTCCCACGAATAAATAAAAAAAATCTCTGACAATGTAGCACTACCTCAGTACTGTACCGGAGCAGCATGCTGGATTTTGAGTACAGAAGATACATTTGGATGCATAAGAAAACTATTCGCCAAACAGAACTATTCATTGTCCATGCAGCAGATAATTACTGAACAAAATAGAGGTCATCTTCACTTATGTTTGAGCAATGCAAGTGTGTGGTAGAAAGAAAATGTAAAATTTCTCACTTATCCGTCACCTATAGATTTGGATTTAAATTGTCCTTTTCAATTTCCTGAATAACCGTGCTATTGCCTTGGATGTTTACGATTTTTATACAGCGCTTAAATATGTTGCTTTCTGTATTGTCCTGATCAGTTTTTCCTCAGAAGAGTTATGTGCAAATCATCGCAGGATCGAGTCAATTCCTGCCAACATCCACTCACCATTCGTTATCGTTAAATTAAGCTGTCATGGTGGGCGAGCTATTATAGAAAGTGTGAGGGCACGGTGATTTCATTTGCCCTTAGTTCTTAGCATGGAAAAGATGTCCCGATCGCTCAAGAAATTTACCTCAGAATGGAGAGCGATGGTCAGTGAAATAAGGAAAGGGTAAGAAGTGTGTGCAATGCTGAGGGTCATCAAAAGAGAGAATGCTTGGATTGCACAGAGTAACATTAATTTTCAGGGAACACAGATTGAAATCATGTTTTAAATAAAACTGTCACGGGAAGAGGGAGGTAGAACAATCCGGAATAACAAAATTAGGCCACCAGCCTCACCAAACCTAATCCATTAATCCAAATGGAAGTAGACCAGTGTTGGAAACATGGAATCTCAATCCCATAAAGTGAGGAAGAGAAACACATCGGCATGGTGGGGACAGACGTCAATGTGTGCTGCTACACGTCTGCCCACCTCCCCTCACTTCAATACCCCAAGAATTCTGATAAATGGTCTGCCCATCTCACTCACTCGAGTACCCTGGGCATAGCCCTCCATGTGATCTGATGAAGCATCACCCACCAGGAAGCATGGGGCACACAATCATCAGAAGATCCTAAGTATGGTGCACTCGCATTTGGATACCAATTCCTGGGGAGAGATGAGGCAGAGATGAGACTCCCCATTGGCATCATGGCCCCATAAGGTGCATGGTGGCACGGTGGTGAGCACTGCTACCTCACAGTGCCAGGGACCCAGGTTCAAATCCAGCCTCGGGTCACTGTCTGTGTGGAGTTTGCACATTCTCCCCGTGTCCGCGTGGGTTTCCTCCGGGTGCTCCGGTTTCCTCCCACGGTCCGAAAGATGTAAGGGTTAGATTAATTGGCCATGCTAAATTGCCCATTAGTGTCGGGGGGACTAGAGGATAAATACATGGTCTTACGGGGGATAGGGCCTGCGTGGAATTGTCGTTGGTGCAGGTTCAATGGGCCAAATGGTCTCCTTCGGCACCGTTGGGATTCTATTAGTACAGGTCCGATATCTTTTTCTGTGGTTTCACTAGTTGACCAGTAAAAGATGTATAGAATTATAGGACCTTTGGTTTTTAATCTCCCATTGCAGATTTAATTGAATGGTGCAGTTTAATGTAACATTCTCATGCATTTGTTTGCCATCCGTGACTGCACCAGTATTTAAAATATTGTGCAATGCTGTCAAACATTGTGCCTAAATCCTCTCTCCTCTATTTTAATTGTAGCATTAACCCATAGCCAACAGGTTAACAATGCTGTATAAAACGGAAGAGAGATAAGCTTGTAACACACAATCGTAATAAGCATTGTTACGATAAAATCAGCAAGGTAATTTACATCCTTATATTATCATCAACCTTCTGTCAAACGGAGCAATCAAGAAGGCTGACAGCTGCTCCATTGCAGAATGGACTGTCTGGAGTGTACTGAACCTGGAATTGATTCCAGGGATGAGGGGTTTGTTGTATAAAGAGAGATTTAACAGTTTAGGCCTATCCTCTCTGGAATTTAGAAGAATGAGGGGAGATCAAATTGAGGTATATGAGATGATAAAAATATGGATAAAGTAGTCATGGAGCGGATGCTTCCTCTTATGGGGCATTCTAGGATGAAAGGTCATAGTCTTAGGATAAGGAGTAGCAAATTTAAAACAGAGTTGAGGAGAAACTACTTCTCCCAAAGGGTTGTGAATCTGTGGAATTCGCTACCCCAAAGTGTGGTGGATATTGGGACAGTGAGTAAATTTAAGGAGGAGTTCGACAGATTTTTAGTTGGCAATGGGTTGAAGGATTATGGGGAAAAGGCAGAAGAATGGGTTGAGAAACTTATCAGCCATGATCGAATGGTGGAGCAGACTTGATGGGCCGAATGGCCCAATTCTGCTCTTATATCTTATGAACTCTTATGAATTTATGAACTCCACCTCATAGGACGACAGAACTTTGATCTTCATCTTGAATTCCTTCTAACGGAACTACAGGCAGTCTATAGAACCATAGAAAAGTTACAGCGCAGAAGGAGGCCATTCAGCCCATCTTGTCCATGCCAGCCCTTAGAGCTATGGCACAACTGTTTCCCAAAATCTCTTTATTAGTTGAGACGTCATAAATCAGAGCCGATTTTTCCAGAGAAATAATAGTACCTGTGTGGGGGATTGGTTCCTGAACCAAGGCTGGAAATCGCTTGTGGGTGGTGGTGCTAGGTGGTGCTAAATGCTCTTAACTCTTGTTGTCAAGTCGCTGAGGCAACTCTTGATGCCTCCACACCTCAGCACAAGTTCCTCTATTAGTTTGGGAGAGAGAAGAAACCATTGATCACTGGCAGTTTCCTGTTTATCCTTGAACTTCTGTGAGTCCGAATGCATATAGAATCATAGAATCCCTACAGTCACAAAGGAGGCCATTTGGCCCATCGAGTCTGTACCAATGACAATCCCACCCAAGCCCTATTCCCATAACCCTACACATTTACCCTGCTAATCACCCTGACACTCAGGGTCAATTTAGCATAACCAATCAACCTAACCCGCACATCTTTGGACTGTGGGAGGAAACCAGATCACTCGGAGGAAACCCACGCAGACACAGGGAAAATGTGCAAACTCCGCACAGACAGTGACCTGAGGCCAAAATTGAATCTGGGTCCCTGGCGCTTTGAAGCAGCAGTGCTAACCGCTGAGCCATCATGCCGTCTACAACGTAGCCCAAAATTCTCCCATCTCACCCTCAGTGGGAATCGCAGCAGGCGAGACAGAAAATTTGGTGAACTGTTTAAAAGTCTGATGAGCTTGGGCGGGAATTTCCGGTCTTGGGAGAATCCCCCCCATAAGTGTGCAAATGCATTAAAATTTCTACAGTTCTGCCAAAAAGATTCAACAGAATGAAACATTAATCTCCAGTTAAAGATGGTCCGACCTGTCCAGCCATACAGATGGGTGGCGCAGAACGTCAATGTGCAATTATGAACATGCCAATGCGGCATCGTAAAGTCAAAACCCGATGTCAAGTTGAAATGGGGCATCACTTTATAAATGTTGCAACTCATAACTCAAACATCATAAAGCCGAGGACTGTCTGTATAGGCTGGTCTTCATTTGGAGTTCTCCCCACACAAAAGGATAGGTCTCCACACTGAATTCCTTGTCACAGTTTGATAGGAGTCTGGTTCTTATTGAGACGGAATACAGGGAAACGATAGAGAATCTGGTGAACCGGTGCGATGGCAATAATCTCTCCCTCAATGTCAACGAAATGAAGGAGATAGTATCGACTTCAGGAAGCACAGTGGAGGACATGTCCCTGTCTACATCAACGGGGACAAAGTGGAAATGGTCGAGAGCTTCAATTTTCGAGGTGTGCAGATCACCAACAACTTATCCTGGTCTCTCCATACCGGCACTACAGTTAAGAAAGCCCATGACTTTCTCAGGAGGCTAAGGAAATTTAGCATGACCTCTATGACTCTCACCAACCTTTACTCTTGCACCATAGAAAGCATTCTTTCTGGTTGTATCACAGCTTGGTATGGCTCCTGCTCTGACCAAGACTGCAAAAGAGGGTCGTGAACGAAGCTCAGTCCATCACGCAAACCATTCTCCCAATAATTGACTCTGTCTATAATTCCCACTGTCTTGGAAAAGCAGCCAGCATGATTAAGGACCACATGCAGCCCGGACATACTCTTTTCTGTTGGGAACAAGATACAAAAGCCTGAGGACACGTACCAACCAACTCAAGAACAGCTTCTTCCCTGCTGCCATCAGACTTTTGAACAGACTACCTCATATTAAGTTGATCTTTCCCTACACCCTAGCTATGACTGTAACACTACATTCTGCACTCTCTCGTTTCCCTCTCTATGAATGGTATGCTTTGTCTGTATAGAGTGCAAGAAACAATACTTTTCACTGTATACCAATACATGTGACAATAATAAATCAAATCAAATCAAAGCAAGATTAAATAAGAAATAGAAGCAGGAGTAGGCCATCTGGCCCCTCAAGCCTGTTCCGCCATTCAATAAGATCATGGCTGATCTGATAAAGACTTCAGAGAAGCATGAACAAAATGTTGAAAACACATGAAGCAAAGGCTTGAAAGTAATAATCTCTTTCACTCTGCAAGAATTCCCAATCTTTTGATACAGGTTCCACTGGATGATCTTACTGACAAAACCAGCAAGTGCTTTTGAGGATTTCTTGCTGATTTACTGTAAAATATTGATTTTTATCAAACTCACCAGAGGACATCAAGTAGTGGTTGATGCTGCCAAGTAAGATGATGTCCCAATGCTGGAGGCAACAAGTCTTTATGTGCAGTGTGTAGTTTCTAAAAAGAAACAGAATGATAAAGTTTATAATTACATGAAAGCTTATATTATAAAGCAATGAAGAAATCATTAATTTACTTGATACATCGAACTTAGAAGCAATCGATAAATAGCAGGGCAATGGAGGAAGATGTCGATGGAGGGATTGGTTCGTTCTTTCAAAGGGTTAGCTCAGGCATGATGGACTGAATGGTCTCTTTCTGTCTCATAAGTTTCTGTGAATTTATAAATGTAGTCAATATCCCATTTCTTTCCCAGCCATTAAAATTGTACTGTAAAATATCTCTTTACATGTCCTTAGCATAGACTTCATAGAAAAAATCATAGAAACCCTACAGTACAGAAGGAGGCCATTCGACCCATCGAGTCTGCACTAACAGCAATCCCACCCCAGGCCCTATCCCCACAACCTCACACATTTACCCGCTAATCCCTTTAACCTACACATCCCGGGACACGAAGGGGCACTTTAGCACGGCCAATCAATCTAACCTGCACATCTTTGGAGTGTGGGAGGAAAACAGAGCACCCGGAGGAAACCCACCCAGACACGGGGAGAATGTGCAAACTCCACACAGACAGTGACGCAAGCCGGGAATTGAACCCAGATCATTGGTGTTGTGAGGCAGCACTGTGCTGCCATGCCAGCGCCCAAAGACTTAATAGAGTATTATGATGTTCTAGACCTTGGTACAACTGCAAACACCAGTGCTCTCTTGCAAGGGGCAATTATCAGTCGAACCTTTTGGGAAGTGGGGCCTGAATTTGATTCAAGAACATTGGAATATTTACTACAATTGATCTGACCATCAATTAGAGTCCGTAAACAAGTAAATTATTGTTCAAAGGTTCAGTTCTCTGTTCTCAGGTTGCCTCTAACTGTGAGTTATGAAGCGTGAATCTGAGTATCAAGGGCAGCGGGAAATTTAGTGGGGAGGGGAATTCAGGTTTCAATCAGCAAATCCCAGCAATTTTAAAAATTTATTCATTAGTGTCACAAGTAATCATAGAAATCATAGAAACCCTACAGTGCAGAAGGAGGCCATTCGGCCCATCGAGTCTGCACCGACCACAATCCCACCCAGGCCCTACCCCCACATATTTTACCCGCTAATCCCTCTAACCTACACATCCCAGGACTCTAAGGGGCAATTTTTTAACCTGGCCAATCAACCTAACCCGCACATCTTTGGACTGTGGGAGGAAACCGGAGCACCCGGAGGAAACCCACGCAGACACGAGGAGAATGTGCAAACTCCACACAGACAGTGACCCGAGCCGGGAATCGAACCCGGGACCCTGGAGCTGTGAAGCAGCAGTGCTAACCACTGTGCTACCGTACCGTGTAGACTTACATTAACACTGCAATGAAGTTACTGTGAAAATCTCCATGTCGCCACACTCTGGCGCCTGTTCGGGTACACTGAGGGAGAATTTAGCATGGCCAATGCATCTAACCAGCATGTCTTTTGGGCTGTGGGAGGAAACCGGAGCTCCTGGAGGAAACCCACACAGACACGGGGAGAACGTGCAGACTCCAAACAGACAGTGACACGAGCCGGGAACTGAATCCGGGTCCCTGGCGCTATGAGGTAACAGTGCTAACCACTGTGTCACCGTTCTCAATGTTTTCATGCAAACTTGCACACTCTTGGGACCTGGTTCTTGGCAGCTTGTGTTCAGGGTAAGTGAGCTGTGTTCATTTTGGGAGAGAGTGCATTCACCATTTGAGAAGTAGAAATGGTGGAGGCTTGGGCAGGGGCTGGGATTTAAATGCACTTGGGCAGGAACAGAGCTTGAGAAGGGTAACAATTCTTAAGGGAGAACACATTGTGCCGTTCCTACTTACCTTGAAATTGTCTCTATTTTACCTGTCGCAGTCAGTCAATGCTCCTGCTGTTGGAAGGAGGGCATCCAATGCTCCGCACCCAAATCAGATTCCTACTATCCAAAAAAGATTCCTACACCATTTCACCTGCTGAAATGCAGATGTCCCACCCACGGTGAGCCCGCTGAATAAATCCTGGCAGGACAGCACGGTGGCACAGTGGTTAGCACTGCTGCCCCACAGTGGCAGAGACCCAGGTTCGATTCCCGGTTTGGGTCACTGTCTGTGCAGAGTTTGCACATTCTCCCTGTGTCTGCGTGGGTTTCCTCCGAGTGCTCCAGTTTCCTCCCACACTCCAAAGATGTGCGGGTTAGGTTGATTGGCCATGCTAAATTGACCCTAGTATCAAGGGGATTAGCAGGGTAAATATGCGGCATTACGGGAATAGGGCCTGGGTGGGATTGGGGCCAGTGCAGACTCGATGGGCCGATGGGATGACCTTCTCTATTGTAGGGATTGTATGATTCTATGACAGCTACATAGGAACAGGAGGAGGCCACTTAGCCCTGCAAACCTATTGCACCAATCAAGGTCATGGCTGATCTGTACCCTAACCCCATACACACAACCCTGCCCTTTCTCCTTCAACACTTTTAGTAAAAATTTCCGAAACACTTACTCATGTTAGATTGGGAGATGGCCTAGTGGCAAAGATGTGCGGGTTAGGTTGATTGGCCATGCTAAAAATTGCCCTAGTGTCCTGAGATGCGTAGGTTAGAGGGATTAGTGGGTACAATATGTAGGGGTATGGAGGTAGGGCCTGGGTGGGATTGTGGTAGGTGAAGACTCGATGGGCCAAATGGCCTCTTTCTGTGCTGTAGGGTTTCTATGATTCTATGATTATCGCTAGACTATTAATCCAGAAACTCAGCTAATGTTCTGAAGACCCAGGTATGAATCTCGCCATGGCAGATGGTGGAATTTGAACTCTATAAAAGAAATATGTGGAGTTAAGAATCTACTGATGACCATGAAGCCATTGTTGATTGTGGGAAAAACCCATCAGGTTCACTAACGTCCATTAGGGAAGGAAATCTGTCATCTTTACCTGGTCTGGCCTACATGTGACTCCAGAGCCACAACAATGTGGCTGACTTTCAACTGCTTTTTGAACAAAGGCAGCGAGGGATGGGCAATAAATGCTGGCCAACCAGTGACGCCCATGCCCCATAAATGAATTTAAAAAAAAATAAAATTTCAATAAGTAATCTAGAATTGATTGCCACCTATGGAAGAGAATTCTAAGCTCTTCCATGTGCGTGGAATGTGAGTTGATTGCAGAACAAGAACCAGCAAGGTGCATGCATAAATTGGCATCTCTGTGCACCTTGTCATTGGAATGCCTCTAGCTAGCTCCTAGCCATCTGCAACCTTCACCTCCTCCAAAAGGCAGTTGCAGAAAGCCTCCCCTCTAATTGCACTCCTACAGTCAGGGAGATCCGACCATTAGAATTAAAGGCTGCGAACTCACAGACTGGGATTGTGCAGTTTCCTGACCAGTACCAGGGAATAAAAGTCAACGTTCACAAGTTGGGTTTAGCAATCTATGTAAGAGGTTTAACAACACCAGGTTAAAGTCCAACAGGTTTATTTGGTAGCAAAAGCCACACAAGCTTTCGGAGCTCCAAGCCCCTTCTTCAGGTGAGTGGGAATTCTGTTCACAAACAGGGCATATAAAGACACAGACTCAATTTACATGAATAATTGAATGTAAATTATTCATTATTCATGTAAATTGAGTCTGTGTCTTTATATGCCCTGTTTGTGAACAGAATTCCCACTCACCTGAAGAAGGGGCTTGGAGCTCCGAAAGCTTGTGTGGCTTTTGCTACCAAATAAACCTGTTGGACTTTAACCTGGTGTTGTTAAACTTCTTACTGTGTTTACCCCAGTCCAACGCCGGCATCTCCATATCTTAGCAATCTATGCCAGTGCTGTGTGTTTCTATGGGTGGGATTTTCTATGCAACCCTTTTGGGTGTGTTTTGTGGTGGCAGAGACATCGCAGGGAGCCCACCATTGGCTGGCGGTGGGATCTACCACTCTTGCAACTGTCAACAGGGTCTCCTGGTGTTTGCACCCTCTGCTACTGGGGAACCTGTGGTGGGGGTTGGGGGAGGAGGGGGGGGTGCGATTCGCCGTCGGTGGGGCCAAAAGATTCCTCCTGTATTTTGCTGTGAGGACATTGGGTGGAATTCTCCTCTCCTGCCCCCTGCGGGTTTTGTACCAGGCAGGAATGCAGAATCCAGCAACAGGCAAAAAGATCAGATACCCAGCAGAGTAAATATAATTTGCAATTCTCCTGATGGCAGGTTAATGGCGGGTCAGGAATCCTGCTGAGCAATACCGAGAATGTGATTCACATTCATTACCATCTCATGAATGTTCATTAAATGAGCTTCTCTCTGGAAACACATGGTTCTACAAGTGGGGGCGATGGCCTAGTGGTATTATTGCTAGACTATTAATCCAGAAGCTCTGCTAATGTTCTGGGGACCTGGGTTTGAATCTAGCCAGGGCAGATGATGGAATTTGAATCAATAAAAAATATCTGGAATTAAGAATCTACTGATGACCATAAATCGATTGTCAGAAAAACCCATCTAGTTCATTAATGTTCTTTAGGGGAGGAAATCTGCTGTCCTTACCTGGTCTGGCCTACATGTGACTCCAGAGCCACAGAAATGTGGTTGACTCTCAACTGCTCTTCAAAGGCAACTCGGGGTGGGCAATAAATGCTGGCCAACCAGCAACACCCATGTCCCAAGACTGAATAAAAAGAAATAGGGAAGGAAGGCTTTACAAGGGGCTGGGATGGGAGGGGGCATGATGGAAGGTAGTGGGGAAGAAAAGCTTTGCAAGGTTGTAGAGGAGGAGGGGAAATAATAGAGGCAGAGGATGGACTGGTGTGGGGTTGGGATGCTGGAGCCTGGCAAGGGTAACTGGAAGGCTAATAAAAAAGCGAGTGCAAGGGGGTAAGGGCTACCAGATCCATGAATGGGTGGGGTTGGAAACAGATACCTGAATGGGTGGGGTGTGGGGTTTGTTAGTGTCTCCATGGTGGTCGCCAATCTTCCCATGGTGACCTTGAGACGCTCACATGTCGGAGCCACAACATGAGGCAGAATGAAACTCGTCCATCATTCACCCTAGTCTGCTGAGTGACTGTCGAATCTCTGCCTGATGTTCCACTGCCTGTTATTACATCTCCAGGATTGAGCTGCCGGCTGCCCTCAGAGGCTCATCATCCGACTGGGACTGAGCAGGTAGCTGGTCTCCAGCAGCCTTCTGAGTGTGGGAGACCTGGTCTGTTCCTGCCTGTGGCTGGGGAAGTGTCTGTGAGTATTCTCCAGTAGGTAGGCCGAGTCTGATCTCATACTGTGCCTCGAGGTGTGTGCCTCTGCTCTGGTGGAGTGTGTGGGCAAGCACTGTGACACTTCTTCACCAGCTCCCTTTTTGGATGTGGCCTGGGGCTTGGACTAATGGTGGGTGCCCCTGTGGATCTCCATCTGCTTTTGCCTAAAACATAGGGAATAGAAGTTCCGTCAATGAACATGAGGAAGATAAGACTGCATGTGACTCACTATGATTGTCACGAGGTGATGGACTGATGGAGGTATGATCCATACTGGGTTGCTGGGACAATCTGATCTTCCCTTTCCCACAGGAGCAACTCCTGTCCTTCCCAGTGATGTCAGCTGCAGCCTCCTCGAAATCCGTGAGGGCAATCATACTTGCCGTGATTCCCTCCATTTGCGCTCTTTCCCTTCTGTTGTGGGTAAGTTTGTCCTGGATAGAGATTAAAGATAACCATGTGCTGAGAGGGGATGGAGAATAGAATCATAGAATCCTACAGAGCAGAAGGAGGCCACCCGGCCCATCGAGTCTGCACCGACCACAAACCCACCCAGGCCCTATCCCCACAGCCCCATGTATTTACCCTAGCTAGTCCCCCTGACACTAAGGGGCAATTTATCATGACCAATCCACCTAACCTGCACATCTTTGGACTGTGGGAGGAAACTGGAGCATCCGGAGGAAACCCACGCAGACACGGGGAGAATGTGCAAACTCCGCACAGACAGTGACCCAAGCCAGGAATCAAACCCGGGTCCCTGGCACTGTAAAGGTAGCAGTGCTAACCACTGTGCCACTGTGCCGCCCCTAGGTTGGGTAAGATGCTTATTTCCTGTGTGTGGTGAGTCCTCCCTAGAGGAGATTGAATGATGGAGTGTGAGCAACATGATGGTGGTGATGTGAGAGTCTCGGTGAGCCAATCAGTGGTGATATGTGCCCCCTGTATGTGGGAGTGTGAAATCTCTGAAGAGAGTGGCAATTTGATGCCATGATGAGAGTTTGATATTGAAAGGTGTTGAAGGATGACTGACCCTGGCGGAGCAGGTGAAATCATTCATCCTTCTCCTGCACTGGATGTCGATTTGGTTACCACCTGTGCTGACCTACTCTGTGACAGGCTCTTCAGCCAGCGAGGTGAGGCTAGTGTGCTTCCTGGATACAGGACATCCCTGTGCTCCCACAGTCCTCCTCCCATCAAGGCCTCAAGGGCCTAGTGAGGTAAGTGGGGTGCAGCCTTTTTCAACAAGTTTCTAGACATCTCGACAGGAGACAGGTGGGCCGGGGGAGACTGAGATGTACAAATTGATGTGGTGTTTAAATATGGTGCCTGGACTTTCAATCCCGCCAGTTAATGGCAGGTGGACAAATGAGCTCCTGACACACCAGGTGATTTGGAGAGATACCCTACTCTGCGTAATTAATGCGTGGAACCAGACTCGAGATATCCAATTCAGGACTGCGGAATCACAGAATCCCTACAGTGCAGAAGAGGCCATTTGGCCATCGAGTCTTCACCGACTCTCCGATAGAGCATCTTACCCAGGCCATATCCCCGTAACCTCGCGTACGGTAGCACAGTGGTTAGCACTGCTGCTTCACAGCGCCAGGGTCCTGGGTTCAATTCTTGGCTTGGGTCACTGTCTGTGTGGAGTTTGCACGTTCTCCCCTTGTCTGTGTGGGTTTTCTCCGGGTGCTCCGGTTTCCTCCCACATTCTGAGAGATGTACTGGTTAGGTGCATTGACGTGAACAGGCACCCGAATGTGGTGATTAGGGGAATTTCATAGTAACTTCATTACAGTGTCAATGTAAGACTTACTTGTGACTAATAAATAAAACTTTAACTTTAACATTTACCCCACTAATCCCCCTAACCTACACATCCCGGGACACTAAAGCGCAATTTAGCATGGCCAATTCACCTAACTTGCACAGTCTTTGGACTGTGGGAGGAAACTGGAGCACCCGGAGGAAACCCACGCAGACACGGGGAGAATGTGTAGATTCTGCATAGACAGTGACCCAAAGGTAGAATCGAACCCTGGTCTCTGGTGCTGTGAGTGCTCACCACGGTGCTGCCGCGGATACGTTCCCTGAAGCCCTCCTGTCAGCGCACTTAATCATAACAATGCAAAATTCCACCCACTGGGCTAGACAGCTCATGCGGGGTTCTGGGGACAGAGCCTGGGTCACATTGTTGTTGGTGCAGGCTCAGCAGGCAGCATGGTGGCACAATGGTTAGCACTGCTGCTTCACAGTGCCAGGGACCTGGGTTCGATTCCCGGCTTGGGTCACTGTCTGTGTGTAATTTGCACAACTTCCCCGTGTCTGTGTGGGTTTCCTCCTGGTGCTCTGGTTTCCTCCCACAGTCCGAAAGATGTGCTGGTTAGGTGCATTGGCCATGCTAAAATCTCACTCAGTGTACCCGAACAGGCGCCAGAGTGAGGTGACTACGGGATTTTCACAGTAACTTCACTGCAGTGTTAAAGTAACACTAATAAATAAACTTAAACTTATACAGCCTCCCCTTGGAATTCATTCTCAATTTGACAAGGGAAAATCTTGCAGCAGCCATCACTAAGCCGCTTTGATGCAAAGGAACTCATTGTAAATGGGATTCGAATGACATAAATCTGCACAAGTGCCTCCTGCAACAGAAGGTTGAAAGTCACAGTTGTTACAGAAAAGAAGCGGAAACAATTGTGACAGATAATTTACTCCTGAATATAAAACAAAGGAGCTGCTTTGTACCATGGTTCCATCTTATTGATATTCTTTGCACCATTGAGCTTGGAATTCAGTTCACGTGGCTCTCCCCTGGTGACCACTGCTCAGAGGAATGCATTTTCCAGCTTCTCTGCTAATGAGATTTTCCAAAGCCGCAGACATTGATATTGTTGTCGAGAGAGCATCTCCTGCCTGCCAGATTCGTGTCCCACAGTGGATCATTCTCTTGAAAAAGAAAAGCTGCTTGATTCAAAGTCAGTAAGAATAAAGCCGGCATTTCGGCGACTTTGTTCCATTTGACTCGACGGTTAGGGAAGGAAGGTTATCTTAGCAATAGATAACTGAGATGAATAAGCCTCCAGAGGCTTCCATCTTCTGCTTGGCTCCTGACCATCCTTTGTGGTTTCCATCACAATCGCAATACAATTGAGCCCTGTCTCGTGAGATCGGCTGCAGCTCTCAACCTGCTGTCTCCAAAGCTCAGGAGGGGACTATTGTACAAATTGCGTTTCCTTGTCAAAAAAAGTAATTTTCTTCATGTGTTTGGAAGGAAGTGAGGAACATATCTGTACCTAATCAGGGACAGAAAGAAAGATTTCCCAATTGACCTAAAGCTTCCCTTTGGTCTTTTCGTTCATCTCCAACTTTCGAGTGTATCGTTTTCATATCAAATCAAGTTACATAAAATTTGAAGCACAGAAGCAGGCATCCGACACAGCTTGTCCATGCTGGGGTTTATCTGCAGATGAACAGAAATTCCAACGCCATGTGCCAACTCTGTTCCCATGTCACTTCATCCCTTCTCCTCATCAACTGTCCAACCTATTCTTTAAGTTTAAGTTTTAAGTTTCTTTACTGGTGTCACAAGTAGGCACTGTGTTGAAGTTACTGTGAAAATCCCCGAGTTGCCACACTCCGACGCCTGTTCGGGTACACTGAGGGAGAATTTAGCACTGCCAATGCACCTAACCAGCACGTCTTTTGGACTGTGGGAGGAAAGCGGAGCACCCGGAGGAAACCCACGCAGATGCGAGGAGAACATGCAGACTCCACGCAGGCAGTGACCCAAGCCGGTAATCGAACCCGGGTCCCTGGCGCTGTGAGGCAGCAGTGCTAAACACTGTGCCACCGTGCCTTCCTAATTCTAAAACATTGACACCACCTCCACTTCAATCATTTAATGCTCATCCCTAATTGCCCGAGGGCAGTTGAGAGCCAACCACATTGTGGTGGCTCTGGAGTCACATGTAGACCAGACCAGGTAAGGATGGCAGATTTCCTTCCCTAAAGGACATTAGTGAACCAGATGGGTTTTTAATGGCAACCGGCAATGGTTTCATGATTTTTTAAATTCCAAATTTTTATAAAATTCGAATGTCACCATCTGCCATGGTGGGATTCGAACCCAGATCAATACGCTGGGTCTTTGGATTACTAGTCCAGTGATGATACCACGATGCCACCGCCTCCCCCATCTACACCAACACGTGTGAGACACCTGACCTCCCACCTAATTCCATGTGGAATGATAGAACTGTATGGAATTAGGTTATCCATTTTATGATTGCACTTCACAATGAACAAGTTGTTCTCAAGGTCTTTATCTGAACACACGTTAATTGTTGATGAGCCTGACTCTGTTTTTGGATGGAGCCAAATGGATTGAATTCATACCACACAATATCAGCGACAAGCGGCACGGTGGCACAGTGGTTAGTACTGCTGCCTCATAGCGCCAGGGACCCAGGTTCGATTCTGGCCTTGGGTCACTGTGTGGAGTTTGCACATTCCCCCCCGTGTCTGCGTGGGTTTCTCCGGGTGCTCCGGTTTCCTCCCACACTCCAAAGTGTGCAGGTTAGGTTGATTGGCCATGCTAAATTGACCCTAGTGTCAGTGGGATTAGCAGGGTAAATATGTGGGATTATGGGAATAGGGCCTGGGTGGGATTGTGGTTGATGCAGACTCAAATGGCCTCCTTCTGCACTATAGTGATTCTGTGAAGTATATTCGAGCCTTTGTACACCTTTGTATTGTCTGTTGATCTGACAAATGTGGTCACCATTTGTTATTTAAAAAGACGATGGAGGAATTGCAGCTGAAATAAATACTCATTAATCATATTGCAATTTGAAGCCAATGATGTCAGATATAACCACTTTTCTTAGTTTTAAAACAAACAATGTAACAGGGGAGAAGGTTAAAAAAAAATTGACTGGGAAAGTAATTAGGGAATTGAATCCTTCGTCTAAAAAGGGCTTGATTTGTTTGTTCATTTATTCTGTTCCTGTCAGCCTTGACTTTGATTGCAGCAGAGGTTCCAACTACACAGTCGTGATTAGAAGCCAAGATGTGTGCTCAGTTGAAGATCACTAATCGATGTTGGTGGACTATTGAATCATAAATCTAATATTACATCTGTAATGTTCTAGGTGGCATGATGGCGCAGTGGATATCATTGCTGCCTCACAGTGCCAGGGACCCAGATTTGGCTCCCGGCTTGGGTTTCTGTCTGAACGTTCTCCCCGTGTCTGTGTGGGTTTCCTCCGGGTGCTCCGGTTTCCTCCCACAGTCTGAAAGACGTGCTGGTTAGGGTGCATTGGCCATGCTAAATTCTCCCTCAGTGTACCCAAACAGGTGCCAGAGGGGATATCTTCACAGTAACTTCATTGCAGTGTTAATGTAAGCCTCCTTGTGATACTAATATATAAACTTTAAACTAACTATGTTAGGGGTTGTGGGTTTTAATGAAAAGAGAAATCTGTGGTTTGCACATGTAGATTTAAACTAACAGCAACAGATTTATTTGAGCAGCTCTTGGCTGTACAGAAGACAAACTGAAAGTAAAACAGTAACCTGTGCAACACCCTAGTGACATTACCATTAAAATCATATCATCAACTCTTGAAGCATTCAAAGAACAAAGAACAAAGAACAGTACAGCACAGGAAACAGGCCCTTCCGCCCTCCAAGCCTGTGCCGCTCCTTGGTCCAACTAGACCAATCGTTTGTATCCCTCCATTCCCAGGCTGCTCATGTGACTATCCAGGTAAGTCTTAAACAATGTCAGCGTGCCTGCCTCCACCACCCTACTTGGCAGCGCATTCCAGGCCCCCACCACCCTCTGTGTAAAAAGCGTCCCTCTGATATCTGAGTTATACTTCGCCCCTCTCACCTTGAGCCCGTGACCCCTCGTGATCGTCACCTCCGACCTGGGAAAAAGCTTCCCACTGTTCACCCTATCTATACCCTTCATAATCTTGTACACCTCTATTAGATCTCCCCTCATTCTCCGTCTTTCCAGGGAGAACAACCCCAGTTTACCCAATCTCTCCTCATAGCTAAGACCCTCCATACCAGGCAACATCCTGGTAAACCTTCTCTGCACTCTCTCTAATGCCTCCACGTCCTTCTGGTAGTGCGGCGACCAGAACTGGACGCAGTACTGCAAATGTGGCCTAACCAGTGTTCTATACAGCTGCATCATCAGACTCCAGCTTTTATACTCTCTACCCCGTCCTATAAAGGCAAGCATACCATATGCCTTCTTCACCACCTTCTCCACCTGTGTTGCCACCTTCAAGGATTTGTGGACTTGCACACCTAGGTCCCTCTGTGTTTCTATACTCCTGATGACTCTGCCATTTATTGTATAACTCCTCCCTACATTATTTCTTCCAAAATGCATCACTTCGCATTTATCCGGATTAAACTCCATCTGCCACCTCTCCGCCCAATTTTCCAGCCTATCTATATCCTGCTGTATTGCCCGACAATGCTCTTCGCTATCCGGAAGTCCAGTTCATACAACCCTTTTAAATAAATCACAAAATCTTCCTTGTATTTCGTCTTCAACATTTTTCTCCAGAATCAGATTCACAGGGTCATAGGATTTTACAATAAGGAAGCCATTCAGCCCATTAAGCCTGTCCTAGCTCTTTTGAAGAGCTGTCCAATTTGTCCCACTTTTCTGTCCATAGGAAACCATTGTATTTCCTGTTCACGCATTTATCCAATTCCCTTTTGCGTTATTTCTGAATTTTCTTCCATCACCAGGCAATGTATTTCATCTCTGAAGCGCTATCAATTAGGCAAAAGACTACTTGTGTGCCAATACAACTGTAGGCTTTTATTCATTACAGAACTAGGAGCACATCCCAACAGATAACCCACCCGAACTGAACAAGGGGGAGGAAACAGCCACCTTTATACTAGGTGACAAGGGGAGGAGCCGGCAGGGGATGTGTCCAGGCATGACGAACACCACAACGGTGGTCCAGACAGGACAAAGGTGCAACTGTAGTCCACCACAATCTCATAAATAAATTCACTGCTTCGAAACAAAATCCCCTCCTTCCCATCCAAAATTCTTTGACATAAATCCATTTGAATTATCCAAACCCAATGCATAATTGAGTGGATGCGAGGCATAAATGAGTGAGTACTTTCCCCAACACGGCTAACTAAAAAAAACATTGTAATCCCTGACTTTGACCCTCTCCCCAGATGTTTAGTAATGTGGAAAGCTTTCCAATTTCGCCCTTGAGTTAAACCTGAAAGCTCAGATTTTGGACATCTCCAGACATCACTTATTTACACCTCCACAACATTCCATGCCTCCACCCTTTACCTCCTTCCCACTGCGGCTAAAACCCCTGCCTATGTTTTTTTTAGTAAGAAGTTTAACAACACCAGGTTAAAGTCCAACAGGTTTATTTGGTAGCAAAAGCCACACAAGCTTTCGAGGCTCTGAGCCCCTTCTTCAGGTGAGTGGGAATTCTGTTCACAAACAGAACTTATAAGACACAGACTCAATTTACATGAATAATGGTTGGAATGCGAATACTTACAACTAATCCAGTCTTTAAGAAACAAAACAATGGGAGTGGAGAGAGCATCAAGACAGGCTAAAAAGATGTGTATTGTCTCCAGACAAGACAGCCAGTTTCACTGGCTGTCTTGTCTGGAGACAATACACATCTTTTTAGCCTGTCTTGATGCTCTCTCCACTCCCATTGTTTTGTTTCTTAAAGACTGGATTAGTTGTAAGTATTCGCATTCCAACCATTATTCATGTAAATTGAGTCTGTGTCTTATAAGTTCTGTTTGTGAACAGAATTCCCACTCACCTGAAGAAGGGGCTCAGAGCCTCGAAAGCTTGTGTGGCTTTTGCTACCAAATAAACCTGTTGGACTTTAACCTGGTGTTGTTAAACTTCTTACTGTGTTTACCCCAGTCCAACGCCGGCATCTCCACATTATGTTTTTTTTATTCAACCCTAGTTGGCCTTGAGAAGGTGGTGCCTTCTTGAAAGGCTGCAGTCCACGTGCTCTGGGGCTGTTTTTATTAATTCGTGGGACATGGGCGTTGCTGGCTGGCCAGCATTTATTGCCCATCCCTAGTTGCCCGAGGGCAGTTGCTAGTCAATCACATTGCCGTGAATCTGGAGTCACATGTAGGCCGGACTGGGTAAGGACGGCAGATGTCTTTTCCCAGAGGACATTTGTGAACCAGATGGGTTTTTCCGACAATCGACAATGATTTCATCAGTAGATTCTTCATTCCAGATTTTTTTTAAATTGAGTTCAAATTCTCCCATCTGCCATGGCAGGATTTGAACCCGGGTCCCCAGAACATTAGCTGAGTTTCTGGATTAATAATCTAACAATAATACCACTCGGCCATCGCCTCCCCCATATTGTTTCATCTTCATCCTCAACTGTTCCAACGCTTCTTCTCAGCTCCTCAAGCTCCACCCCATATAAACTCCAACTCACTCAGAACAAACTACGTCCTATCATACATCACATTCCAGTTGCCAAGCAACCTCCTCGCCTTCCATTTGCATTCACAGATAAATACATCAGGATATGATAGCACAATTATTATGGTATTGTATCAGCAAAATGTATTTCTTTTTCTTTTCTCATAGGATGTGGGCATCACCGGCTGGGCCAACATTTGTTACGCATCCCTAAATGGCCCTCATAAGGTGGCACTGAGCTGCCTGTTTTAATTGCTGCAGCCTGTGTAGGTCCACCCTCTGTGCTCTTAGGAAGGGAGTGCCAGGATTTTGACCCAGTGACAGTGAAGAAATAGAACATAGAACATAGAACATAGAACATTACAGCGCAGAACAGGCCCTTCGGCCCACGATGTTGCACCGACCAGTTAAAAAAAAAACTGTGACCCTCCAACCTAAACCAATTTCTTTTCGTCCATGAACCTATCTACGGATCTCTTAAACGCCCCCAAACTAGGCGCATTTACTACTGATGCTGGCAGGGCATTCCAATCCCTCACCACCCTCTGGGTAAAGAACCTACCCCTGACATCGGTTCTATAACTACCCCCCCTCAATTTAAAGCCATGCCCCCTCGTGCTGGATTTCTCCATCAGAGGAAAAAGGCTATCACTATCCACCCTATCTAAACCTCTAATCATCTTATATGTTTCAATAAGATCCCCTCTTAGCCGCCGCCTTTCCAGCGAAAACAATCCCAAATCCCTCAGCCTCTCCTCATAGGATCTCCCCTCCATACCAGGCAACATCCTGGTAAACCTCCTCTGCACCCTCTCCAAAGCCTCCACATCCTTCCTGTAATGTGGGGACCAGAACTGCACACAGTACTCCAAGTGCGGCCGCACCAGAGTTGTGTACAGTTGCAACATAACGCTACGACTCCTAAATTCAATCCCCCTACCAATAAACGCCAAGACACCATATGCCTTCTTAACAACCTTATCTACTTGATTCCCAACTTTCAGGGATCTATGCACACATACACCTAGATCCCTCTGCTCCTCCACACTATTCAAAGTCCTCCCGTTAGCCCTATACTCAACACATCTGTTATTCCTACCAAAGTGAATTACCTCACACTTCTCCGCATTAAACTCCATCCGCCACCTCTCGGCCCAACTTTGCAACCTGTCTAAGTCTTCCTGCAAACTACGACACCCTTCCTCACTGTCTACCACACCACCGACTTTGGTGTCATCAGCAAATTTGCTAATCCACCCAACTATACCCTCATCCAGATCATTAATAAATATTACAAACAGCAGTGGCCCCAAAACAGATCCCTGAGGTACACCACTTGTAACCGCACTCCATGATGAATATTTACTATCAACCACCACCCTCTGTTTCCTATCCGCTAGCCAATTCCTGATCCAATTTCCTAGATCACCCCCAATCCCATACATCTGCATTTTCTGCAGAAGCCTACCATGGTGAACCTTATCAAACGCCTTACTAAAATCCATATATACCACGTCCACTGCCTTGCCCCCATCCACCTCCTTGGTCACTTTCTCAAAAAACTCAATAAGGTTAGTAAGGCACGACCTACCTGCCACAAAACCATGCTGACTATCACCTATCAATTCATTACTCTCCAAATAACTATAAAATGGCAATACAGTTCCAGGTCAGGATGGTGTGTGGCTTGGAGGGGAACTTGTAGTTGGTGGTGCTCCCACATGTCAGCTGCTCTTATCCGAGGTGAAAGCGATTGCGAGTTTGATAGGTGCCGTTAATGGAGGCATGGTGAGTTGCAGCAGTGAATCCTTGAGACTACTACCTTTGTCCATTGGTGGTGGAGGGAGTGAGTGGTAAGGTGATGGATGGGGTAGTAATTAAGCAAGCTGCGTTGAACTGAAAGGGATTGAGCTTCTTGAGTGTTGTTGGAGCTGCACTCATCCAGGCAAGTGAAGAGTATTGCATGGGGTGGTAGTGGCACAGTAGAATTATCACTGTACTAGAAATGCAGTGACCCAGGATAATGCTCTGAGAACCCGGGTTCAAATCGCACCATGGCAGATGGTGAAATTTGAACTCAACCACATTTCTGTGGGTCTGGAGTCACATGTAGTCCAGACCAGGGAAAGACAGCAGATTTCCTTCCCTAAAGGACATTAATGAACCAAATGGGTGTTTTTGACAAACGACAATGGTTTCTGGTCATCAGTAGATTCTTAATTACAGATACTTCTTTTTAATTGAATTCAAATTCTACCATCTGCCATGGCGGGATTCGAACCCAGGTCCCCAGAACATGAGCTGAGTTTCTGGATGAATAGTTCAGTGATAATACCACTAGGCCATCACCTCCCCAATATGGATCACTGAGAAACACCACGGGGCGGAGGGGGTGGATTCTCCAGGTCTGCTAGCTCCACTCGCAAATCGCGATGCCCTGGCGAACTGGGAATCAGCGGAAAAGCGGGTTTGGGGCCGGGCACCGCTACACTCGCTGTGCCCCTCCCAGGCTGAGCTGTCGGCCCTGATCAGGTTCCCAGCCAGAGTGGGCAGGAACCCAATACATATACAAAGCTACACATTAAATTACGTTAAGTGGACTTACAGCCTGAGTGAAATGGCTCTTCCAATCATGCACCTCTCCAGCGGGATTTGCTCTGGGCAGCCTTCCATACAGGTCCTCACAACCCCGCAGGTCGTGAAAGCACCACCAAACCCTCAGCAATGAGAGGCATTCAACCCACTCACACAACGCAGGCATGAGGTTTATTTGACACCCTATTCAGCACCCTTCCCCCTCATACACCCCCACACAGCACCGTCCCCTTCAGACACCCCTCACAGCACCCTCCCCCCTCATACCCCCCCCCCACACAGCCCCTTTCCCCCTCACAACCCCCCACAAACTGCCCCCTTCCCCCTCAGACCTGCCACATAGCCCCTTTCCCCCTCAGACACCCCCCACAAAGCCCTTTTCCCCCTCAGAAACCCTCCCCACACAGCCCCTTTCCCCCTCAGAAACCCTCCCCACACAGCCCCTTTCCTCCTCAGAACCCCCCACAAACCCCCTTTCCCCTCAGACACCCCCCCACTCAGCACCCTCCCCCCTCATAACTCCCCCACACAGCACTTTCCCCCCTCAGATCCCCCCACACAGCCCTCTCCCCCCTCAGACCTGCCACACAGCCCACTTCCCCCTCAGGCCTCCCAAATAGCCCCTTTCCGCCTCAGACAACCCCCACACAGCCCCTTTCCCTCCTCAGACACCGCCCCAACACAGCTCCTTTCCCCCTCAGACTCCCCCTGTAGTGGGGGAAATCACAGAGATGGGTCCCTGACGCACAAAATGGTTGCCTGAGGAAGAGACATTAAGCAGGCACTGACTTTTAGCACAGACAGCTACTTAAAGTTCAAATATGCAGCACAGACAGTTATTTAAAGTAAAACATGCAGGAACCAAAAGCTGCAGGAAGCCAGTAAGAGCTTGAGGCACTTTAAAGATAAGGACAGACCCAAGACAATAAGGTCTGATAATAAGATCAGCCATAGATGGGAACAGAAATACATAAATGCAGCAAAACCAATCACTGTATGTATGGACCGAAACTAGTTATTGATAGTCATTGATAGAGGAAATGTATCCATTCTGTGAACAATGCGATGTTAAATGCTGTCTGATTGTAATGATGTGCTAACTACCGATCACCATGATCTGCCTACTCAACTATAACGATGTATTAAATGGCTAATGTCCGGACTATCCATTGTCTGAGAAGTATAAAAATAATCAACTGCTATTGTATTATTGAGAAGGTAGCGGCCAAGTACTGTGGAGTACCAGTGCTTTCTCCCCGAAGCTTCGTGTCCAAAATAAAGCTGTATTATTGAACCTCCAGTCTGACTCCGGTGGTAATTCCAACACACCTCCACACAGCCGCTTTCCCCCTTAGACCCCCCCCCCCCACAGCCCCTTTCCCCCTCAGAACCGCCCCCCCACACAGCCCCTTCCCCCCTCAGAACTCCCCCTACTCAGCACCCTCCCCCCTCAAACCTCCCACTCAGCCTCTCTTCCACCTCAGAACCCCCCAGCACTCCTCCCCCCGCAGACTCTTGCTCAGACCCCCTCTCCCCTCAGACCCCTCACCCAGCCTCCCTTCAGGCCAAGCACCTTGGCAGTGCCAAGAGTAGCAGTGCCCCCTGGCACCCTGACACTGATAACCTGGCCCGATGCCTTGGGCACCGTGGGGGTTTGAAGAAGTAGGTCCAGTGGCCATTTGCCCCTCTGCTGCTGCCAGGCTGCAGAGAGAGGGTCCCTCAAGGGTCCTGGGACTTGGGTGGGCTCGAGCTGGGGGAAAAGGGTTGACCTCACCATGCTCCCCTGGGATGGGTTCTCGTAGCTGGACTGTCCCTTCTAGCCCTGGCAGCCCTGAAGATCACCCTTGGCATAGTGATTTCACGCAGTCCAGTGATCAACATCTGCATTCCAGACTTAAAGAGAGCTCACACTGCCATTCCATGGGCGGCACGATAGCACAGTGGTTAGCACCACTGCCTCACAGTACGGGGGATCCAGATTCGATTCCTGGATTGGGTCGCTGTCTGTCCGGAGTCTGCACGTTCTCACCATGCCTGTGTGGGCGTCCTCCGGGTGCTCCAGTTTCATCCCACAGTCTGAAAGACCTGCTGGTTAGGTGCACTGGCCATGCTAAATTCTCCCTTAGTGTACCTGAATAGGCGCGGAGTGTGGCGACTAGGGGATTTTCACAGTAAGCCTACTTGATATGCTAATAAATAAACACCCAACCAATGTGCACAGCAAAGAGGAGTTTGCCATGGACTGAAGACCCCCAACATTTGGAGGCCTCCGGATCACTGTCCAATCCCTCCCCCCACCACTATCGGTATCCACCCACCTCTGCCTGCAACCCCACCTCTTTGCGTCCTCTATTCTTCCCTCAATTAGGAACTTAATGTGAACCTGGCTCCCTTCCAAAATTCAGACCCACCGTGTGATCCAGACTCAATGCCCCCCCCCCCCCCCCCCCACCCACCATTTTTATCTCTCGGGACACTTTAGGATGTTGTGTTACATTGACATTTCAATGTGAAGCTGGTGTTATTTTAGGACAAGTGTTCAAGGCTATATGTGCGTCTGCATGTGCCCTTCAATTTGTAATGCAACATGTGTTGTGACCTGAGGATGTGTGTCATCCATTTTTATCTGTTCATTCAATAAAAATAGCAATCGCTTATTAGTTCCATTACTTTGCTTGTGCTTAAAGCCTTCTGATCTGTCTCCCTTATTCAAATCTCCAGGGAATTACATTGTTATTTCCCACAGCATACAAATTAAAGCTTGTGTTAGTATCTTAATATGGGTAATTTGCGATAATATTGAACAGGCGACAGATAGTGGATCAGCCACCAGTTACATATCTCTCCTGACTTTTATTTTCACTGACTTACATTTGAAAATAATGCCAAAAATTAAAATTATGCGCAGTGTGTTTCCAATGACACAAGAAGACCTCCATCAAGGTTACTAGAGACAGCAGAGTGCCTCCACCTCTGCCGTGGGTGTTGGCACAGCTGTTAACCCATTCATTTCAATGGGGCATTTGGTTAAACCCTTCCACAATTAGGAAATGTCATAGTAGCATGTTAACCAATTGTCCACTGACATCCCTTCTCGAGGATTAAATCCCATTTGAGTTTTAGTTTATTTATTAGTGTCACAAGTAGGCCCACATAAAGTTTAAAGTTTATTTATTAGTGTCACAAGTTGACTTAGATTAACACTGCAATGAAGTTACTGTGAAAATCCCCTAATGGAGAGAATGTGCAGACTCCACACAGACAGTGACCCAAGCTAGGAATTGAACACAGGTCCCTGTATTTTTTTATTTATTTACTAGCGTCACAAGTCGGCTTACTGTGAAAATCCTCTAATCGCCACACTCTGGTGCCTGTTCGGGTACACTGAGGGAGAATTTAGCATGGCTAATGCACCGAACCAGCACATCTTTCGGACTGTGGGAGGAAACCGGAACATCTGGAGGAAACCCACGCAGACACAGGGAGAACATGTAAACTCCACACAGACAGTGATCCAAGCCGGGAATTGAACCCAGGTCCTTGGTGCTGTGCTACAGCTGTGCTAACCACTGTGTCACCGTATCGCCCTCATTATTTTGAGTTGGCAACTAATATTCACCAGTCATTACTTTGCTGTTCCTATCCCTGGCAAGAGAAGCTGGGATTGTCCTCCTTATAACAGAGAACGTTGAGGTGAAGTTTATTTTTTTTATTCATTCATGGGACATGGGTGACACTGGTTGGCCAGCATTTATTGCCCATCCCTAATTGCCTTTGCTCAGAGGGTAGTTGAGAGTCAATCACATTGCTGTGGCTCTGAATTCAGATAGGCCAGACCAGGTAAGGGCAGCAGATTTCCTTCCCCAAAGGCCATCAGTGAACCAGACAATCGGCAATGGTTTCATGGTTATCAGTAGATTCTTAATTCCAGATATTTTTTATTGAATTCAAATTCCACCAGCTGCCGTGACGGGATTCGAACCCAGGTCCCCAGAACATTAGCTGAGATTCTGGATTAAAATAGTCTAATGATAATATCACTGGGCCATCGCCTCCCCTAATAGAGGTGTTCAAAATGTTCATGCTGACAGAAGAGTGGGTGAGGAGAAGGCACAGATTAAAGATGGAGGCCGGAATGTTACCACCATTCACACCGGCGGGATTTTCCCATCCCGCTGCAGTGAACGGAGATTTGTGTGGGTGCAAAATTCTCCGACTTTGCTGCAGCGGGAGCGTGGCATGAATGGCCGGTAAGATCACGCCCAATGTTTAAAATATATAATCATAAAATCCCTACAGCACAGAAGGAGGCCATTTGGCCCATCGAGTCTGCACCGACCACAATCCCAGCCAGGCCATATTCCCGTAACCCCACACATTTACCCTGCTCATCCCCTGACACTAGGGTCAATTTGTCATGGCCAATCAACCTAACCCGCACATATTTGGACAGTGGGAGGAAACCGGAGCACCCGAAGGCAACCCACGCAGACATGGGGATGGGGCGGGGGGAAGTGCAAACTCCACACAGACAGTGACCCGAGGCCGGAATTGAACCCAGGTCTCTGGTCCTGTGAGGCAGCAGTGACGACTACTGTGCCACCATGCCGCCTGCAGGGGAAAATTAGAAGTTCTTTTTGATGCATTCAATTATTACGATGTTAATATGACTGAATAGCTGATTGAAGCAGCTTGAACAATAACTTATCAACTGGAATTATAGGCATTATTAAAATGTCAGACAATGAGAATAGCCAACAAGAGAGAGTCGAACCATCTTCACTTGCCATTCATTTACCATTGTCAAATATTTCATCAACATCCGAGAGGATTACATTTTAGCAGCGTCTCAATTGGAATGACCACATAAAGACTGTAGCTACAAGAGCAAGCCGGGACGGTGCATTCAGCAGTGTGGACTCACTCTCTAATCCGCAAGAACATTCAAGACTCTCCTCTTGCCTGGGTGAGCGCAGCTCCAACAACAATCACGAATTGGTGGATGTTGATTGGGAGAGGATGTTCGAGGGTAAGTCCGCGTCTGGCATGTGGGAGTCTTTTAAGGAACTATTGATAAGGCTGCAGGATAGGCATGTGCCTGTAAAAAGGAAAGATAGGAAAGGTAGGATTCGAGAGCCGTGGATAACCAGGGAAATTGAGGATCTGATTAAAATGAAAAGGGAGGCGTACGTTAAGTCCAGGCAACTGAAAACAGATGGAGCTCTGGAGGAATACAGAGAGAGTAGGAAAGAACTCAAACGGGGAGTTAGAAGGGCAAAAAGAGGTCACGAGATGTTCTTGGCAGGCAGGATTAAGGAGAATCCTAAGGCATTCTATTCAGACGTTAGGAACAAAAGAGTTGACAGGGAGAAAATCGGACCTCTCAGGGACAAAGGAGGGGAATTATGCTTAGAACCCAAGGGAATAGGGGAGATCCTAAATGAATACTTTGCATCGGTATTCACGAAGGAGAGGGGCGTGTTAACCGGGAGTGTCTCGGAGGGAGGTGTTGACCCGTTAGAGAAAATCTCCATTACAAGAGAGGAAGTGTTAGGTTTTTTAGGGAACATTAAAACTGACAAAGCCCCAGGGCCTGATGGCATCTATCCTCAACTGCTCAGGGAGACGAGAGTTGAAATTGCTGGGCCTCTGACGGAAATCTTTGTCGCTTCTTTGGACACCGGTGAGGTCCCTGAGGATTGGAGGATAGCGAATGTGGTCCCGTTGTTTAAGAAGGGGAGCAGGGATAACCCAGGAAATTACAGGCCGGTGAGCTTGACGTCCGTGGGAGGGAAGTTGTTGGAGAGGATTCTTAGAGACAGGATGTATGTGCATTTAGAACGGAACAATCTCATTAGTGACAGACAGCATGGTTTTGTAAGAGGGAGGTCGTGCCTTACAAATTTGGTGGAGTTTTTTGAGGAAGTGACAAAAACGGTTGATGAAGGAAGGGCCGTGGATGTCGTCTATATGGATTTCAGTAAGGCATTTGACAAAGTCCCACATGGCAGGTTGGTTAAGAAGGTTAAGGCTCATGGGATACAAGGAGAAGTGGCTCGATGGGTGGAGGACTGGCTTGGCCATAGGAGACAGAGGGTAGTGGTCGAAGGGTCTTTTTCCGGCTGGAGGTCTGTGACCAGTGGTGTTCCGCAGGGCTCTGTACTGGGGCCTCTGCTATTTGTGATATATATAAATGATTTGGAAGAAGGTGTAACTGGTGTAATCAGCAAGTTTGCGGATGACACGAAGATGGCTGGACTTGCGGATAGCGGAGAGCATTGTCGGGCAATACAGCAGGATGTAGATAGGCTGGAAAATTGGGCGGAGAGGTGGCAGATGGAGTTTAATCCGGATAAATGCGAAGTGATGCATTTTGGAAGAAATAATGTAGGGAGGAGTTATACAATAAATGGCAGAGTCATCAGGAGTATAGAAACACAGAGGGACCTAGGTGTGCAAGTCCACAAATCCTTGAAGGTGGCAACACAGGTGGAGAAGGTGGTGAAGAAGGCATATGGTATGCTTGCCTTTATAGGACGGGGTATAGAGTATAAAAGCTGGAGTCTGATGATGCAGCTGTATAGAACGCTGGTTAGGCCACATTTGGAGTACTGCGTCCAGTTCTGGTCGCCGCACTACCAGAAGGACGTGGAGGCGTGAGAGAGAGTGCAGAGAAGGTTTACCAGGATGTTGCCTGGTATGGAGGGTCTTAGCTATGAGGAGAGATTGGGTAGACTGGGGTTGTTCTCCTTGGAAAGACGGAGAATGAGGGGAGATCTAAAATGGGTGTATAAGATTGTGAAGGGTATAGATAGGGTGAACAGTGGGAAGCTTTTTCCCAGGTCGGAGGTGACGATCACGAGGTGTCACGGGCTCAAGCTGAGAGGGGCGAAGTATAACTCAGATATCAGAGGGACATTTTTTACACAGAGGGTGGTGGGGGCCTGGAATGCGCTGCCAAGTAGGGTGGTGGAGGCAGGCACGCTGACATCGTTTAAGACTTACCTGGATAGTCACATGAGCAGCCTGGGAATGGAGGGATACAAACGATTGGTCTAGTTGGACCAAGGAGCGGCACAGGCTTGGAGGGCCGAAGGGCCTGTTTCCTGTGCTGTACTGTTCTTTGTTCTTTGAAGTTCAATGCCATCCAGGGCAAATATATAGACAACTTGATCCCATCCTTAAACATTCTTAAAACCTTAAACAATCACTCCCTCCAACACCAATACACAGTTGCAGCAGTGAACACCATCTACAAGGTGCAATGCAGCAGTGAACCCCAATGCAGTAACTCAACAACTTCCGTTGACAGCACTTTGCAAACCTGTGACTTCTACCACCCAGACCCAGCTACTATTGGACCAGATTGTCATCAACATCATGACATTTTGATTTGATTTATTATTGTCACATGTATTAACACACAGTGAAAAGTATTGTTTCTTGTGCGCTATACAGACAAAGTATACCATTCGTAGAGAAGGAACGGAGAGAATGCAGATTGTAGTGTTACAGTCATAGCTAGGGTATACACTTAATGCAAGGTAAGTCCATTCAAAAGTCTGACAGCAGCAGGGAAGAAGCTGTTCTTGAGTCGGTTGGTACGTGACCTCAGACTTTTGTAATTTTTTCCCGAAGAAGAAGGTGGAAGATAGAATGTCGAGGATGCGTGGGGTCCTTAATTATGCTGGATGCTTTGCCATTCTGAGTTCCCGGCAACATTTGTGCTTTCTGTGTATAATATTCTGCCTGGAGTGACAGTGGGTGGCTTTGCTTAAAATTGCGTTGCCGTGTCGAAACTCGAAGGGTTGGCAACGTAGCTTCACTTCAGGAGTGGATTAACTTTGCTCACAATCGTGGATGGGCAAAAATGTGAACCTAAGCAAACATCTTTTTTAAAAAAATACACACAGAGGAAAGGCCAAGGCAGCAGGGTACAGTCATAAATCGAAGATGATGACAGATTAATGGAATTAATTCTGAGTTTAAAGTCTGCTCCTGCAGTGGGAGATGGTCAATCTAATGCCCGTAAAAAAGTTGCCAAAGAGTCAGAGACAAATAGGAGACAAAAATAAAACTGGATCTTGATGCAAGAGTGGATTGAGTTGCATGATTTTAAAATACAATTATAAATTCCTGATTGAAGAAAGTTTAAGATAGCCATCAATCATACCAAGGAAGAAATAGTGAGCAGCTTCTGTCGAGAATGCTCCGCATAGTAATTCCCTAGTTAAAATAGACTCATAAATATTAAGGAATTTAATTTTCTCTGATAGCACACTGGTGAGTACATTCACATGCAAGTTCCTTGTCCCCAATTTAAATGCGGTTAAAAGGTTTTTTTAAAAAAGGTGGCTCAGGCAGTACCTCAGTCTGTTTTCAGCCCAAGGGCAGTGAGACCATGTGCCCACACTCCAGTGAAGTACTGACAGAGTAAAGTTTATTTGTTAGTCACAAGTAGGCTTACATTGACATTGCAATGAAGTTACTGTAAAAATCCCCGAGTTGCCACACTCCGGGGCCTGTTCGGGTACACTGAGGGAGAATTTTGCATGGCCAATCCATCTAACCAGCACATCTTCGGACTGTGGGAGGAAACCAGAGCACCCGGAGAAAACCCCACGCAGACTCCGCACAGACAGTGACCCAAGCTGGGAATCGAACCCGGGTCCTTGGCGCTGTGAGGCAGCAGTGCTAATTATTGTGCCACTGTGTCGCCCGATGTGCAGAGTGCTGCACAATCAGCAGTGCCATCTCACTGATGACAGGTTAACCGTTCTCGTCCCCTCAGGTCAATATGAAATATCCCTTGGCACTATTTTGAGGAAGAACAGGGTTAATGTTTTGCACGATATTTATCCCTCAGTCAGCATCAGAAAAATAGATGACCTGATTGCTTAGTTCGTAAGTTCATAAGATATAGGGGCAGAATTAGGCCATTTGGCCCATTGAGTCTACTCCGCCATTCGATCATGGCTGATATGCTCCTCATCCCCATTTTCCTGCCTTCTCTCCAATACCCTTCAACCCATTACCAGTTAAAAATCTGTCTAACTCCTTCTTATATTTACTCACTGTCCCAGCATCCACCTCACTTTGGAGTAGTGAATTCCACAGATTCACGACCCTTTGGGAGAAGTAGTTTCTCCTCCACTCTGTTTTAAATTTGTTATCCCTTATCCTAAGACTATGACAGGTAATGACAGCTCTGATAATTTGCTAATTGGCTGTTGGGTTTCCTGCATTGCAAACATGACTGTAGTTCAAAAGTACTGTTTGGCTGTATTGCAGCTGGTAGATCCTGAGGTCATGAAAGGTGACTTTGTTAAGCGTGTTGTCTAAGCTGGCTATATTGAGGGAGTGCTTCACTGTTGATGATGATCCAGCAATTTGGGTGTGTGTTTTTTTTATTCTTTCGTGGGACATGGGAGTCGCTGGCTGGCCAGCATTTATTGCCCATCCCTAGATGCCCTTGAACTGAGTGGCTTGCTGGGCCATATCCCAGGGCAGTTGAGAGTCAACCACATTGCTCTGGAGTCACATGTAGGCCAGACCAGGTAAGGATGGCAGATTTCCTTCCCTAAAGGGAACCAGATGAGTTTTTCCAACATTCGACAATGGTTTCGAGGTCATCAGTAGAAGAAATCATAGAAATCATAGAAACCCTACAGTACAGAAAGAGGCCATTCGGCCCATTGAGTCTGCACCGACCACAATCCCACCCAGGCCCTACCCTCATATCCCTACATATTTTACCCACTAATCCCTCTAACCTACGCATCTCAGGACACTAAGGGGCAATTTTAGCATGGCCAATCAACCTAACCCGCTCATCTTTGGACTGTGGGAGGAAACCGGAGCACCCGGAGGAAACCCACGCAGACACGAGGAGAATGTGCAAACTCCACACAGACAGTGACCCAAGCCGGGAATCGAACCCAGGTCCCTGGAGCTGTGAAGCAGCAGTGCTAACCACTGTGCTACCGTGCTGCCCCCAGTAGATTTGTAATTCCTAATATCTTTTATTGAATTCAAATTCTACCACATGCCATGGCGGGATTTGAACCCCGATCCACAGAACATTAGCTGAGTTTCTGGATTACTCGTCTAATGATAATACCACTAGGCCATTGCCTCCTCCGCCCAGTGGTGATTGTGCTGGATATACTCCATGGATGGTGAGGCCAGCTTGCGCATGTCTTAATGGTCTGAGGAGTAACGTCCAAATAATAAGTGCTGTGAGGCCCAGCTTCTAGATCATTAAACCCATGCTCCATTGAGCTGTTCAGGCATACCACAGCACTATTTCAAGAGTGTCCTGGCTAATATTCCTCCATTTTGTATCAACATGCTGTCTGCAAAATTGTTGCCAAGGTTACTCACTTAAAAATAGCCATTTCAGTACAGTGAATCAATTGTGATGTTTCTGAGAAATGTACAAAAGATTTTACATACTTTCCCTCACTTAAAATAACATGCGATTATGTCTTTTTCGAAAGAACTTGAGAAAATAATGTGACATTGTGGACAGAATAACAGGCCGAATATTCATCCCTTGGCGATAATCATCTTTTATATCTTTTGGGGAGGTGGATAATTCACAATGGAAGGTGAATTTTAATGAGTTTCTACACTCTCAATACTGTATGGGGAAGAGGCCATCTGCACTGTAGCCAGTGAGCTATTGTCAAATACAAAAATGGCCATGCAAGAAAGGACAGTACTTGTGCCTGATGGGAAATATTGCTAACTTCAGGGCATGAGGTTTTAATCTCCAGACTGAGAGTGTGTGGACTGCTCTGGTTACTGGCAACAAATGGCTTTGGTTTTACACTGGGTAATAAAGTCAGCAGGTTTCCAAGAAAGTGTAACAACACGTCCATGACAATAAAGTCATACTAATCAGTTAAGTGGACAGTAAGCAGATATAAATGGAGCCCAGAGGCTGCTTTTAAGTGCTAGAATAACTTAGTACATTGCCCTAAGGTCAGACGGCCTGCAATAAACCAACTTGGATGATATACCTTTGGTCAAGGGCTACGTAAAGAACTGCATGTGTTCCAGTCAAAAGAATAAGTTTTAAAGAACATAATCAGAGAACAGAAGAAGAAGAAGAGGAACTTCAAGTGAACTGCCATCTTTCTTGCCTTGTATTGACAGCCTATATTTATGCTCTTCCCCACATGAGGAAACATTCGCCAGAATTTTACCGTCAGGCCACCACAGGAATCGGAGCGGGCGAGGGGCGCACCATGGAAAGGTCCGTTGACCTCAGGTGGGATTTTATGGCATCGGGACGAGCGAGGCGGTAAAACCCCACCCAGTCTCTCGATATTCACTCTATCAAAACCTTTCATCATTTTAAAAACTTCAATTAGAACCAGAGCATTTCTACACTGCAGAAGGAGGCTGTTTGGCCCATCAAATCGGAACTGACTCTCCGAAAGAGTATCCTCCCCGGACCCAAGGCGCAAAGGGCAACCCACCACCCCCCTCCACCCACACCATTCATTGGGAGCCCTGTACATTTACCATGCTAACCCACCTAACCGAGACACTAAGGGGTAATTTATCGTGGCCAATCCACCGAACTTACACATAAGAACAAACAAAGAACAAAGAACAGTACAGCACAGGAAACAGGCCCTTCGGCCCCCCAAGCCTGTGCCGCTCCTTGGTCTAACTAGACCAATTGTTTGTATCCCTCCAGTCCCAGGCTGCTCATGTGACTATCCAGGTAAGTCTTAAATGATGTCAGCATGTCTGCCTCCACCACCCTACTTGGCAACGCATTCCAGGCCCCCACCACCCTCTGTGTAAAAAACATCCCTCTAATACCTGAGTTATACCTCGCTCCTCTCACCTTGAGCCCATGACCCCTCGTGATCGTCACTTCTGATCTGGGAAAAAGCTTCCCACCGTTCATCCTATCTATCCCCTTCATAATCTTGTACACCTCTATTAGATCTCCCCTCATTCTCCGTCTTTCCAGGGAGAACAACCCCAGTTTACCCAATCTCTCCTCATAGCTAAGACCCTCCATACCAGGCAACATCCTGGTAAACCTTCTCTGCACTCTCTCTGACACCTCCACGTCCTTCTGGTAGTGCGGCGACCAGAACTGGACGCAGTACTCCAAATGTGGCCTCACCAGCGTTCTATACAGCTGCATCATCAGACTCCAGCTTTTATACTCCCGTCCTATAAAGGCAAGCATACCATATGCCTTCTTTACCGCCTTCTCCACCTGTGTTGCCACCTTCAAGGATTTGTGGACTTGCACACCGAGGTCCCTCTGTGTTTCTATACTCTTGATGGCTCTGCCATTTATTTTATAACTCCTCCCTACATTATTTCTTTCAAAATGCATCACTTGGCATTTATCTGGATGAAATTCCATCTGCCATTTCTCCACCCAATTTTCCAGCCTATCTATATCCTGCTGTATTGCCCGACAATGCTCTTCGCTATCCGCAAGTCCAGCCATCTTCGTGTCATCCGCAAACTTGCTGATCACACCAGTTACACCTTCTTCCAAATCATTTATATATATCACAAATAGCAGAGGTCCCAGTACAGAGCCCTGTGGAACATCTTAGGAGTGTGGGAGGAAACCAGAGCACCCGGTGGAAATCCATGCAGACATGGGGAGAACATGCAAACTCCACATCGACAGTCGCCCAAGGCCGGAATCGAACCCAAGGCCGAGTCCCTGGTGGCAGCAGTGGTAAACATTGTGCCACCCAGCCTGTCAATCTTTCCTTGAGTATACCCACATATTTCTTCTATAATCCTTGTAAAATCTACTCTGCACCCCCTCCCACACCACTATATCTTTTATTATAACCAGAACTGCACATAATATGTTGTATAGTCTAACAAAGATTCGGTTAAGTTATGGCACAATGTTCCAACTTTTCAATTCTGTCCCTTGAGAAATAAAACCATTTCTTTTTTTTTAATGTCCTTTGACACAATGTATAATGGTTGATGTGTTTTATTATGAGATCCCTTTGTTCCTGCATCTCACCAATTCCAAGTAATAAGCGACATCCTAATTTTACCTACTAAAATGTATGGCCTCACATTTATCTGTATTGATGGTGCCACGTTGGCAGAGTGGTTAGCACTGCTACCTCACAGCGCCAGGGACCCGGGTTCAATTCCAGCCTCAGGGTAATTGTCTGTTTGGAGTTTGCACGTTCTCCCCGTGTCTGCGTGGGTTTCCCCCGGGTGCTCCGGTTTCCTCCCACAGGCAAAAAATGGACGGGTTAGGTAGATTGGCTATGCTAAATTGCCCCTTAGTGTCAGGGGGATTGGCAGGGTAAATACATGTGGTTACGGGGATCGGGCCTGGGTGGGGTCATTGTTGGTGCAGGCTTGCTGGACTGAATGGCCTCCTTCTGCACGACAGGGATTCTACTTTAAATCTTTATTTATCAGTGTCACAAGTAGCCTTACATTAACACCACAATGAAAATCCCCTAGTCACCCCACTCGGGCGCCTGTTCGGGTTTATCGAGGGTGAATTTAGCATGGCCAATGCATCTAACCAGCACATCTTTTGGACTGTGGGAGGAAACCGGAGCACCGGGTGGAAACCCATGTAGACACAGGGAGAACGTGCAGACTCCACACAGACAGTGACCTAGCATAGAACATAGAACATAGAACAGTACAGCACAGAACAGGCATTTCGGCCCATGATGTTGTGCCGAACCTTTTCCGAAACCAAGATCAAGCGATCCCACTCCCTATCATTCTGGTGTGCTCCATGTGCCTATCCAATAACCGCTTGAAAGTTCCTAAAGTGTCCGACTCCACTATCACAGCAGGCAATCCATTCCACACCCCAACCACTCTCTGAGTAAAGAACCTACCTCGTACATCCCTCCTATAGCTTCTACCACGAACCTTATAGTTATGCCCCCGAGTAACAGCTACATCCACCCGAGGAAATAGTCTCAGAACGTCCACTCTATCTATCCCCCTCATCATCTTATAAACCTCTATTAAGCCGCCTCTCAACCTCTTCCGCTCTAAAGAGAAAAGCCCTAGCTCCCTCAACCTTTCCTCATAAGACCTACCCTCCAAACCAGGCAGCATCCTGGTAAATCTCCTCTGCACTCTTTCCAGTGCTTCCGCATCCTTCTTATAGGGAGGTGACCAGAACTGCACACAATATTCCAAATGTGGTCTCACCAAGGTCCTGTACAGTTGCAGCATAACCCCACGGCTCTTAAACTCAAAACCCCTGTTAATAAATGCTAACACACTATAGGCCTTCTTCCTGGCTCTATCCACTTGAGTGGCAACCTTCAGAGATCTGTGGATATGAACCCCAAGATCTCTCTGTTCCTCCACATTCCTTAGAACCCTACCTTTGACCCTATAATCCGCATTCAAATTTTCATTCCAAAATGAATCACCTCGCTCTTATCAGGGTTAAACTCCATCTGCCATTTTTCAGCCCAGCTCTGCATCCTATCAATGTCTCTTTGCAGCCTACAACAGCCCTCCACCTCATCCACTACTCCACCAATCTTGGTGTCATCCGCAAATTTACTGATCCACCCTTCAACCCCCTCCTCCAAGTCATTTATAAAAATCACAAATAGCAGAGGACCAAGCACTGATCCTTGTTGTACACTTCTCGTAACTGGTCTCCAGTCTGAAAATTTTCCATCCACCACCACCCTCTGTCTTCTATGAGATAGTAAGAAGTCTCACAACACCAGGTTAAAGTCCAACAGGTTTATTTGGTAGCAAATACCATAAGCTTTCGGAGCAATGCTCCTTCGTCAGCTGGCTGTAGAGATTTGCATTCTAATCAGTATTCTGTAATTTGCTGGCTGTAGAGATTTGCATTCTAATCAGTATTCTGTAATTTGATTTCTGTGTCTGTGCCCTGTTTGAGAACAGAGACCACTCCATCTGACGAAGGAGCATTGCTCCGAAAGCTTATGGTATTTGCTACCAAATAAACCTGTTGGACTTTAACCTGGTGTTGTGAGACTTCTTACTGTGCTTACCCCAGTCCAACACCGGCATCTCCACTTCTATGAGATAGCCAGTTACTTATCCAATCGGCCAAATTTCCCTCTATCCCACACCTCCTTACTTTCTTCATGAGCCGACCATGGGGGACCTTATCAAACGCCTTACTAAAATCCATGTATATGACATCAACTGCTCTACCTTCATCGACACACTTAGTTACCTCCTCAAAAAATTCAATCAAATTTGTGAGGCAAGACGTGTTCATGAATCCGTGTTGACTATCCCGGATTAAGCTGCATCTTTCTAAATGGTCGTAAATCCTATCGCTCAGGACCTTTTCCATTAACTTACTGACCACTGAAGTAAGACTAACCGGCCTATAATTACCAAGGTCATTCCTATTTCCTTTCTTGAACAGAGGAACAGCATTCGCCACTCTCCAGTCCTCTGGCACTATCCCCGTGGACAGTGGGGACCCAAAGATCAAAGCCAAAGGCTCTGCAATCTCATCCTTTGCCTCCCAAAGAATCCTAGGATACATCTCATCTGGCCCAGGGGACTTATCGACCTTCAGGTTTTCCAAAATTGCTAATACATCTTCCCTCAGAACATCTGCCTCCTCCAGCCTATCAGCCTGTATCACACTCTCATCCTCAAAAACATGGCCCCTCTCTTTGGTGAACACTGAAGAAAAGTATTCATTCATCGCCTTGCCTATCTCTTCTGACTCCATGCACAAGTTCCCGCTACTATCCTTGACTGGCCCTAACCACACCCTGGTCATTCTTTTATTCCTGACATAAAAGTAAAAAGCGTTGGGGTTTTCCTTGATCTGACCCGCCAAGGACTTCTCATGACCCCTCCTAGCTCTCCCTTTTTTCAGCTCATTCCTTGCTAACTTGTAACCCTCAATGGACCCAACTGAACCTTGTTTTCTCATCCTTACATACGCTTCCTTCTTCCTCTTGACAAGACATTCAACCTCTTTTGTGAACCATGGTTCCCTCACTCGGCCATTTCCTCCCTGCCTGACAGGGACATACCTATCAAGGACACGCAGTATTTGTTCCTTGAACAAGCTCCACTTTTCATTTGTGCCTTTCCCTGACAGTTTCTGTTCCCATCTTATGCTCCCTAATTCTTGCCTAATTGCATCATAATTACCCCTCCCCCAATTATAAACCTTGCCCTGCCGTACGGCCCTATCCCTCTCCATTGCAATAATGAAAGACACTGAATTGTGGTCGCTATCTCCAAAATGCTCTCCCACAACCAAATCTAACACTTGGCCTGGTTCATTTCCCAAGCCGGGAATCGAACCCGGGTCCCTGGTGCTGTGAGGCAGCAGTGCTAACCACTGTGCCAAAGTGATTCTATGAACATCATTTGGTCATTGTTTACCCACTCTGTGAGCTTATTCAGGTCCTCCTGTAAATTGTTGTGGCATTCTTCAGTCACTATGTCCCCAATTTGGTGCCATCGGTGAGTTTCAAAAGTCCTGCTCAAACCCTGAATAATTCCGAGATCTATAGTTTGGATCGTGGTCAGAAAGAAATCTGTGTAAGATGTTGGCAACTTGCTCTTATCAACTGTCTTGTACCATAGTTTCCTGAGCAGAGTAAATCAGCTAGCTCCTTCTCATTTACCGCTGTATTAACAATGGATTTTTCTCAGCAAACACTTAAATATCATGCGAAAAGTTGAGGTTAAATGAAGTGGATAAGACAGTCCTGCATTTGCTTCCTGTGGATTAGGCTGCAGAGTCCTTATATATCTTTGCATCGACTTCCTGCCCAGGCTTACCTGTCAGTGGAAAGGGAGAAACTTGTCATTGTTCCTCCGGCGCTGCCTGTACTACTCCTGTTTATTAATATTTGGCTTTGCTGCGACATACTTTAATGATTCATTATTGCGGGGCTTTACACTGGGATTTGCACACATTAAAAACTAAATCTCTCAAAGCAGCCAGCCACCATCAGTCAGCTTGAAAGATTCAGTGACTCTTTGGATGAGCCTGTCATTTCATTAAATTACAGAGCAGAAGGTAAGCTACCGAATAATACACTGCTCTGCAAAATCAATAAAGTGAAACAACAAGTGAAATATGATAATGGCCTTTCGGCAGCATTTATTACTGCAACATTCTTTGATCGGGAATGGTGACAAAATTCTTCCTGGAACGCAGTCTTCATCAGTGTTGTTGCTTTCCACCAAAGCCACCCATTGCGATATTAAATAACACCTATTATTATTGAATAACACCAGTTAATTATTTTCGGAGGCTGTTAAGTATGTTTCTTCAACTGATTCATTCAACTTCAGTCCCTCAGAAATTGAGACGGAAAATGGGTTTAACTGTTTTTAGTCACAATAAGAAATCTCACAACACCAGGTTAAGGTCCCAACAGGTTTATTTGGTAGCACAAGCTTTTGGAGCGCCGCCCCTTCATCACCTGATGAAAAGCTTGTGCTACCGAATAAACCTGTTGGACTTTAACCTGGTGTTTTGTGAGACTTCTTACTGTGCTTACCCCAGTCGAACGCCGGCATCTGCACATCATGTTTTTAGTCACATTGAGGTAAGAGTTTCCCACTTTGGGCACAACTACTAAGAAATCACAAAGGGTCGTGAACGAAGCCCAGTCCATCACACAAACCAGCCTCCCATCCATTGATTCTGTCTACATTTCCCACTGCCTCGGGAAAGCAGCCAGCATAATTAAGGACCCCACGCATCCCGGACGCACTCGTTGGAACTCTACTGCCTCGCCCACCACAGAACCAGGGCAGGTGAAGGGCTGACAACGGAAATGTTTTTTGACCTTGGACCGGAATCTCTGGTCTTGCTTGAGCGAGGATGTAAAATCCCGCCCACTCTCTTTCTCTTCCGTCAAGAAAAAGATACAAAAGTCTGAGGTCACATACCAACTGACTCATAGAATCATAGAATCCCTGCAGTGCAGAAGGATGCCATTCGGCCCATTGAGTCTGCACTGACAACAATCCCACCCAGGCCCTATCTCCATAACCCTCATGCATTTCCCCTAGCCAGTCCCCCTGACACTACAGGGCAATTTAGCATGGCCAATCCATCTAACCCGCACATCTTTGGGCTGTGGGAGGAAACCGGAGCACCCGGAGGAAACCCATGCAGACATGGGGAGAATGTGCAAACTCCACTCAGACACTGGCCCAAGCCGGGAATTGAACCCAGGTCCCTGGCACTGTGAGGCAGCAGGGCTAGCCACTGTGCCACCGTGCTGCCCTTAAGAACAGCTTCCTCCCTGCTGCCATCAGGCTTTTGAATGGCCCAACCATATATTAAGTTGATCTTTCTCGACACCCTAGCTATGACTGTAACACTACATTCTGTACCCTTTCCTTTCCTTCTCCCCTATGTTCCCTATGAATGGTATGCTTTGCCTGTATAACGTGCAAGAAACAACACTTTTCACTGTATCCCAATACATATGACAATAATAAATCAAATCAAATCAAATCAAATTAAATCAATTGATGATTCTGATACAAATTCCACTCAAAATTGTTCTGATTTGAGAAGTTTTTCTTTTCTTCCCAGCATCCATTCCAATTGAATTGCAGAATGCCCAATTTAAAACGAGTCCAATTGAACAGCATTTTCAAATGTCGCCAACAAAAAGCATTAAAAATATTTAACATTTATTATATTTAAGTGTGGCAACTGGCGGTTCAACAAATAAAGCCGAAAGTGGATTCATCACAAAAGAAAACTATTTTAAATCACGGAGAGGAAGCTTCCATTCTGGAATCTAAGTCTGGTGGCAAGTGAGGGAATTGGAGTGATTCCCGCTCCAAAAGAGTGAATGGTCCTCCATTTGGATGAGAATATAGGGGGCATCGTTAGTAAGTTTGCAGATGACACCAAGATTGGTGGCATAATGGACAGTGAAGAAAGTTATCTCCAACGGGATCTTGATCAGTTGGGCCAGTGGGCTGACGAATAGCAGATGGAGTTTAATTTAGACAAATGCGAGGTGATGCATTTTGGTAGATTGAACCAAGGCAGGACGTATTCAGTTAATGGTAGGGCGTTGGGGAGAGTTACAGAACAAAGAGATCGAGGGGTACATGTTCATAGCTCCTTGAAAGTGGAGTCACAGGTGGACAGAGTTGTGAAGAAGGCATTCGGCATGCCATTTCATTGGTCAGAACATTGAATACAGGAGTTGGAATGTCTTGTTGAAGTTGTACAAGACATTGGTAAGGCCACACTTGGAATACTGTGTGCAATTCTGGTCGTCCTATTATAGAAAGGATATTATTAAACTAGAAAGAGTGCAAAACGATTTACTAGGATGCTACCGGGACTTGATGGATTGAGTTATAGGGAGAGGCGGAATAGACTGGGACTTTTTTCTCTGGAGCATAGGAGGCTGAGGGGTGATCTTATAGAGATCTATAAAATAATGAGGGGCAGAGACAAGGTTGATCGGCAATATATTTTCCGAAAAGTAGGGGAGTCTAAAACGAGAGGGCATAGGTTTAAGGTGAGAGGGGAGAGATACAAAAGAGTCCAGAGGGGCAATTTTTTCACACAGAGGGTGGTGAGTGTTTGGAACAAGCTGCCAGAGGTAGTAGTAGAGGCGGGTACAATTTTATCTTTTAAAAAGCATTTAGATACTTACATGGGTAAGATGGGTATAGAGGGACATGGGCCAAATGCGGGCAATTGGGATTAGCTTAGGGGTTTTTAAAAAAAAGGGCGGCATGGACAAGTTGGGCCGAAGGGCCTATTTCCATGCTGTAAACCTCTATAACTCGATGACTCCTCACCAGGATAGGTGCACGGTCCACTAACTGCAAACTCGCAGTCTCATATGGACATCAGGCAGTCTAAGGCTTAAAATGGACAAATGGTATGTCACGAATGGAAGATAAGCCCTGAATGTTTGCTAGTCACTTTGAGCCCTCCACCTCATTTACAGGGGAGGAGAGTTCAGCAGTGACAATAGGCATGCCTTTCTGAAATGCTCATTTAACCAATTGCTTCACGGTCAATTCATCTGTCCTTCTGCAGGAGAAGGTAGTACATAACAAACACCAGTAGACCAAGAAGGGAATTTTTTGCCCCCTGTACCCATGTGAAGTTTTCATTCTCCTCAAGGAGTCCGATAGGGGTCATCAGGCACCCACATGGAGAAGGAGCAGCAGCCTGGAGCCCAAGGGTGTCCTGTGTTAAGATTCCCACTGATGTTAAATGCGAGGGTATCCCAAAACCCAGAGGGGTAACTTGAAACACCAGTCCTTAGTGGTATATATTTTCAGTTTGGTATAATGTGAGGTAAGGTACGCAAACCATTGAGGAAAAATACAGTCTTGTATTTTTCAATCAATCATAAAACAATATTTATTAACTTAAAGGAAATACACAATAAAGACTACTATACAAGACAGCAGTACCCTTAACTTCAATAATGACCAAATACACACACACACAAAATTACACCCCACTCAGTTTACATCTATGAATTATAACCAGCCAATAGCTACCATCAGCGAGTTATCTTTAAGAACATAAGAACTAGGGGCAGAAATCAAGGATCTGCCCCTCAAGCCTGTTCCGCCATTCAATAAGATCATGGCTGATCTATTTGTGGACTCAGCTCCACTTACCTGCCTGCTCACCATAACCCTTAATTCCTTTACTGTTCAAAAATGCATCTATCCTTGCCTTAAAAACATTCAATGAGGTAGCCTCAACTGCTTCACTGGGCAGGGAATTCCACAGATTCACAACCCTTTGTGTGAAGAAATTCCTCTTCAACTCAGTTCTAAATCTGCTCCCCCTTATTTTGAGACCATGCCCCCTAGTTCTAGTTTCACCTGCCAGTGGAAACAACCTCCCTGCTTCTATCTTATCTATTTGCTTCATAATCTTCTATGCTTCTATAAGAACTCCCCTCATTCTTCTGAATTCCATAAGACCATAAGACCACAAGACATAGAAGCAGAATTAGGCCACTCAGCCCATTGAATCTGCTCCGCCATTCAATCATGGCTGATTACTTTTCTCATCCCCATTCTCCTGCCTTTTCCCCATAACCCCTGATCCCCTTATTAATCAAGAACCTATCTATCTCTGTTTTAAAGACACTCAATGACCTGGCCTCCACAGCCTTCTGCAGCCAAGAGTTCCACAGATTCACCACTGGCTGAAGAAATTCCTCCTCATCTCTGTTTTAAAGATCGTCCCTTTAGCCTGGGTTAGTGCTCTCCGGCTAAAGGGACAATTCCAATTCCAATGAGTATAGTCCCAGTCTACTCAGTCTCTCCTCATAAGCCAACCCTCTCAACTCCGGAATCAACCTAGTGAATCTCCTCTGCACCCCCTCCAGTGTCAGTATATCCTTTCTCAAGTAAGGAGACCAAAACTGTACACAGTACTCCAGGTGTGGCCTCACCAGCACCTTATGCAGCTGCAACATAACCTCCCTGTTTTAAAATTCCATCCCTCTCGCAATGAAGGGCAAAATTCCATTTGCCTTCTTAATTACCTGTTGCACCTGCAAACCAACTTTTTGTGATTCATGCACAAGGACACCCAGGTCCCTCTGCACAGCAGCACCCGGCAATTTTTTACCATTTAAATAATAGTCCATTTTGCTGTTATTCCTACCAAAATGGATGACCTCACATTTACCAACATTGTACTCCATCTGCCAGATCCTCGCCCACTCACTTCGACTATGTATATCCCTTTGCAGACTTTCAGTGTCCTCTGCACACTTTGCTCTACCACTCATCTTTGTGTCATTTGTGAATTTTGATCCCCAACTCCAAATCATCTATAGAAATCGTAAACAATTACTCTGATCCCTGAGGCACACCACTCGTCACTGATCGCCAACCAGGGAAACACCCATTTACCCCCACTCTTTGCTTTCTGTTAGTTAACCAATCCTCTTGAGATTTTGGAGAGTATTTCTTCTGTTCATCAAAGTCATTCTCTGAAATATCTAAATCAGCGGTCTTCAGACTGGGTTTCTGTGTTTTTTGGGAGACTCCTGCTTGCCAGCTCTTTTCCGCTCCCTCTCTCTCTTTCCTCTCCTCTCCTTCTGCCTCTAATTAACCCTGCTATGGATATGTTGGCCGGGAGGCTCAACAGCCCGCAGCATTGCTCGAGCAGCAATGGAGTTACTGTGAAAACCCCCTAGTCGCCACACTCCGGCGCCTGTTCGGGTACACTGAGGGAGAACTTAGCACGGCCACTGCACCTAACCAGCACGTCTTTCGGACTGTGAGAGGAAATTGGAGCACCCGGAGGAAACTCATGCCGACATGGGGAAGACATGCAGATTCTGCACAGACAGTGACCCAAGCCAGGAATTGAACCCGGGTCCCTGGCGCTATGAGGCAGCAGTTCTAACCACCGTGCCACCTTGCCACCTGGAATTAACCATCCACACGAATTTATTTTTATATTTTTTAACTTGAATATCTTCTATCTGCTTTTTATTCAAACAATTACCTAATTCTCTTTTTAGGATCCTCTCCTCTCTGCCTCAGTGGACCATATTCAGAAAGTCTGCGTGAGAGAAAAATGTCTCTGAACCTATTTTCATTCTTTTTAGTGAGACTCTGCCTCCTTGTTAGTGATTCTGCAAATAATAGATTTTTTTGTCTATGAAAATCTGTCATGCTCTTGTAAATTGGATTCCCTTTTTTCCTTTCTTCCAATGTAACAAATACGTTTCCTCTTCATAACAGTAATCACTTATTCATGATGCATTCATTTGAAACTGCGCTATACACTTTCCATGGCAACTAATATCCTTATAATGGGTGAAATACTCTTATTGTGATCTGAACAATGCCGCACAACATTGAGGAGTGCTGCATTATTAGGAAATAGAAACCATTTAACTGAGATTCCAACCACTTTATTATTCATCCACATCACTAAAACAGACTGCTTCATCATAATCGCATTTGTGGGAGCGACCTGTGGGCAAATTGGCTCTTGCAGCAATGAGACATGGTTACACTACCAACACTCCCAGTATACTTCAGTCATTGCAAACAGCACCAGCAATGAGCAACCGCCCAGCTGCCCTCCCACACCCCTGGAACCAAAGTTGACGTAGAATCAGCCCACTCCATGCCATGCTAGCCAGCCCCACAATCAGGCTAAATAGGAGCAGCGCAGGATTTCCATCCTTCACTGGGGAGGAAGACCTGTCTTCAGGAAGTGCCAGCCAATCTGACTGGCTGGCAGAATCAACTAGCATTTGTGGGGACTGCCTGGGTAGTGATGGTCTAGTGGTATTATCACTCGATTATTAATCCAGAAACTCAGCTGGTGTTCTGGGGACCTGGGTTCAAATCCCACCATAGCAGATGGTGCAATTTGAAGTCAATAAAAAAAATATGTAATTAAGAATCTACTGATGATCATGAAACCATTGCTGATTGTCGGAAAAACCCATCTGGTTCACTCGTGTCCTTTAGGGAAGGAAACCTGCCGTCCTTACTCGGTCTGCCCTACATGTGACTCCAGAGCCACAGCAATGTGGTTGACTCTCAACTGCCGTCAGGCAACTCGAGATGGGCAATAAATGCTGGCCAGCCAGCGACGTCCATGTCCCACAAATAAATAAAACAAAAGAAGGCCCATGGATCTAAGAGCCAGATACTTCTAGGTTCTTGGGCAAGGAGTGTTTGGGCAGCGTGACAATGGGGCCAGTGTGTTGGGTTAGGGTTAGTGTTGGCATTGGGTGTTGGTGTGTTTTATAGTGTGGGCGGGTAGGGAGAAAGAGGGAGGTTGTCTTATGGGGTCCGAGTCCCCTATACAAAAACCGCCTCAAAAGAGAGTACCCTCTTTCCTTCCAGTACTTTGAAAATGTTTTTTAAAAAGACGACCTGCCCACTCTTGCCCAAGTGCCCAGGCCGTTTTATGGCATGGTGAGTGTATTATTTGGGTCAATTGGCTTGTTAACAAGCTAAACTGACCACTAATTATTTATTTAAATATGGCGGGTGGGCTGCCAATTTTGAAACCCGTCCACCTCCTATATTGAAGAGGTGGGCTTGGGGGTGGGTAGCATGGTGATGGTGTGGGCACCTGCCCTATCTTACATGCTGCTCAAAATATGCCAGGTGGGGGCACATACAAAGCAGCCCAACACATATTCATAACTTTAAACCTTCAACATCCCACGGCACTCCACCAGCGTAAAAACAAAAAACAAAATATGACACCAAGTAACATATGGAAATATTAGGACAGGTGACCAAAAGATTGGGCAAAGTGGTTCATTTTACGAAGTATCTTAAAGGAATAAAGTGAGCTAGGGAGTCTGAAAGGTGTGTCAAGGGTATCCAAGAGCATGGGACATAGGCAACTGAAGACATGACCACCAATGATGGAGTCAATTAAAATTGGGATTGCTCAAATGGACAAATTTAGAGGTTGCCAGACATCTTGGAGGGTTGATTCCACACATCAGGAATGGCAAGGCCATGGTAGGATTTGAAAACAAGAATGAGAATTTCAATATCAAGAAGTTGCTTAACCTGGAGCCAATGTATGTCAGTAAACCTATACGAGAATGGGACTTACTGTAGGTTAAAGCACTCTGGGAAATCCTGAGGTCGTGAAAGGCAATATATAAAAGCAAGTCTTCCTTAATTTCTTCAATATCACAACACCCAGATTATGTGCATCCCAAAAATTGATGGAGGTTGGAGAGGCACCAATTATTATTTCCCCAAAAAATGGAGGTGCAGGAACAGAGGGACCGCATTGTATACATACATAGATCATTAAAGGTGGCAGGACATGCTGAGAGAGCACTTAATAAAGCATGTCATATCCTTGGACTTATTAATAGGGGCATTGAGTGCAAAAGTAAGGAGGTCATGTTGAATTTGAATAAGAACTAGACAGGCCTCATCTGGAGTACTGCAGCCAATTCAGGGCCTTGTATCTGAGGAAGGGTGTGAAGGCATCGGAGAGAATACGGAGGAGATTCACAAGAATGATTCCAGGGATAGGGAACTGGAGCCATGAGGGCGGCACGGTAGCTCAGTGGTTAGCACTGCTGCTTCACAGCTCCAGGGACCTGGGTTCGATTCCCGGCTTGGGTCACTGTCTGTGTGGAGTTTGCACATTCTCCTTGTGTCTGCGTGGGTTTCCTCCGGGTGCTCCGGTTTCCTCCCACAGTCCAAAGATGTGTGGGTTAGGTTGATTGGCCATGCTAAAAATTGCCCTTAGTGTCCTGAGATGCATAGGTTAGAGGGATTAGTAGGTAAAATGTGTAGGGATATGGGAGTAGGGCCTGGGTGGGATTGTGGTCGGTGCAGACTCGATGGGCCGAATGGCCTCTTTCTGTACTGTAGGGTTTCTATGATTTCTATGATAGATTGGAGAGATTGAAAGAAGGCTAAGAGGAGGCTTGATTGAGGTATTCAAGGTCCTGAGCGGTACGGACAGGGGAAATTGTGAGAAAATTTTCCCACTCAAGAGGGTATCAAGAACTAGATGGCACAGATTGAAAATACTTGGCATAATGAGTAGAAATGGTGTAAGGAAAAATTATTTCACTCAAAGCATGGTTGGAGTCTGGAATGAACTTCCTGAGAGGGCAGCGGAGGCAGGTTCGATCGAGGGACTTGAGGGGGAGTTGGATTGCTCTCTGAATAGAGATAATGTGCAAAGTTACCAGGAAAAGGTAGGGAGTGGGACTGGATAGAATGTTCTTTCAGAGAGCTGGCGCAGTCTCAATGGGCCAAATGGCCTCCTTCAAAGATTCTGTGAGTTCCAGTTCCCTACTACACTCTGAGTGAATAAACATTTTTTCATTGCTCCTTTAATCCTGAATTAACCGTGAAGGTCGATTACAGCTCTGGAGATCATTAGGAAAGTCCAATAATTTCCGTGCTTTTATTTCCTTGCAATCCTAAAAGGAGAAAATTGAATAAATAATTGACATTTAAATGTTGTTTTCACATTCCCAGGATGTCCCAGAATGCTTTATAATTCACAATTTGATTTTCAAATGTTGATCTGCGGGGAAACATGGCTGCCAATTTTCACATAGCAAGGTGCCACAAACAGAAATGAGATATGTTAATTTGTTTATGGCCGTTGGAGGACTGAGAATGTTGCCTAAGAAATGAGGAGGATTCCCTGATCTTCTTCAACTATTTCTTTTATATCTTTTATATCCAGCCGAGAGGGTAGCCCTCGGTCATTGGATCAAATTCTCATCCAAATGTCAGCCCCTCCAACAGAGCAGAACTCACCCAGTACATCAGAGGAGTGTTAGACATACTGCTTTCTCGCTCGGAGCGGAAAGGGCTAACAGTGGTTCCACAGCTGATAACTTTACTTTTTGCATTCCTGTTATCATTTTGAATCCTCCTCCAGGGCAGGTTCACAGCAAGGCGGTACGGTGGCACAGTGGTTAGCACTGCTGCCTCACAGCACCTGGGATCCTGGTTTGATTCCCAGCTTGGGTTACTGTCTGTGCGGAATCTGCACGTTCTCCCTGTGTCTCCATGGGTTTCCTCCAGGTGCTCTGGTTTCCTCCCACAGTCTGAAAGACGTGCTGGTTAGGTGCATTGGCCATGCTAAATTCTCACTCAATGTACCCGAACAGGTGCCAGAGGATGGCGACTAGGGGATTTTCACAGCAACTTTATTGCAGTGTTGATGTAAGTCTACCTGTGACTGTAATAAGTAAACTTTAATGGTGACAGAGAGACATTCTTTATGCTTTCATGGGATGTGAGTGTGGTGAACCATCGTTGGTTCCCACTAGGTAGTACTGAGCCAGGATCTGGCCAGTACTACAAGTATGTATATATGTTGCTGTTGGGGTTAGGGATGGGTTGTTCTACTTGTTGCTGTTGGGGTTAGGGTTGGGCTGTTACACCTGTATTATAGTTATTATGGTACATCCCAGTCGGGCTCCGCCTCCTGGGAGAGGTATAAAGGTCACTGCTCTGTCTGGGACCCCTCAGTCTGGGATCGTGTACTATACATGGTAGCTTCGTTGTAACAGTAAATAAAAGCCTTTATTTCCTGAGCATCTCAAGCCTCGTGTGTGATAACGTGCATCAATTTTATTTACTGTTAAGTAAACTCTCGTCGTTAAAAAAAAAAGAAACGATACAGAGAGTATGGAGCAGATGTTAAAACCTGAACGTCTTACACTGGATCCACGTGCGGCAGGCGCCTCTAACACCTTCGACCACTGGTTGAAATGTTTTGAGGACTACCTGGCAGCCTCCGCAGCGGTCACCACAGACAATGACAGACTCCGGGTCCTCCACGCGAGGGTAAGCGAAACCGTATACCTCGCGATCCGTGCGGCCACCGATTACACAAAGGCCCTCGAGCTTCTTAAGAAGCGTTACATTAAACCGCCAAACGAAATGCATGCTCGATACCTCTTAGCCACTCGACGACGGCAGCCCGGCGAAACGACGGAAGAATACGCGAACGAGCTCCTACAGCTAGCCAGGGGCTGTAACTGCAAAGCAGTGTCGGCAGACCAGAATATGAACGACCTCGCTCGAGATGCGTTTGTGGCGGGAATTGGATCATCTTATATCCGACTCAGACTGCTGGAGCAAGGTAATCTTGACCTCACTAAGTCGATAGAACTAGCGGATACGTTGGAGACGGCCTCCAAAAGCCTAGTATTATATCCTGAAGACCACGTGGAGACAACATGGCAGGAGCAGTCGCTGATCCCTCCTCGTCCCTCGGGTTCGAAAAGCTGCGTGATGGCGTGCCCACACTCGGGCCTGACGACGGCAGCAGCTCCGGGCGGCCTGCGGTGTTACTTCTGTGGGGGAGCGAAGCATACTCGGCAACGGTGTCCCGCTAAAGCTGTGTTGTGCTCCGCCTGCGGTAAGAAGGGGCATTATTCGAAAGTATGCCGATCTAAACTTACTTCCAGGAACAGAAGTGCGGCCTGCGACTCCCCGGAGCCCGGTTCTTCGTCGTCGGCATCGTCGAGGGTTTCGTCCACGTGCGAGGCCAGGACGACGCCATTACAGTCGACGGAGTCGGAGATGCGTGACCACCAGGGGTCGCTGATTTTGGCGCCATCACCCACGTGCGACCTATGGGAGCGGCCATGTTGGTCGGCACCGACCGCGAACGACCAGCAGGGGTCATCTTCGTCTATCTCAGCTGCCTGCAGTGGTGCTCACGAACCAACGGTGGCGTCGATCATCCTGGACCAGGCCAAGCCTCACAGACTCGACAAGTCTATGATGGGACATTCAGGTAAAGAAACACTTGATTTATTGTCTGTTTGACAGCGGGAGCACTGAGAGTTTTATTCACCCAGACGCTGTGAAGCGGTGTGGCCTCCAGATCCAACCTGTCAAACAGACAATTTCTATGGCATCAAGGTCCCGGTCTGTCACCGTGCTAGGGATTTGCGTGGTAAATTTACCGGTGCAAGGCACGGTTTACGAGCGCTTCAAGCTCCTGGTGTTGCCGCACCTTTGCGCGCCAATACTCCTCGGACTAAATTTCATGGTCCACTTGAAGAGTGTAACCCTACAGTATGGTGGGCCACTCCCTCCGCTTTCAGTGGGAGAACAGCAGCTTCCAAATTGCCCAACGCGCCCTGCCTGTAGCCTCTCGACGCTGAAGATTACCACACCCTCCCTGTTCCAGAATCTTGTGCCAGGCTGCAAGCCCATCGCGACTAAGAGTAGGCGTTAGAGCGCTGAGGATCGGATCTTCATTCGATCTGAAGTTCAGCGGCTCCTCAAGGAAAGGATCATACAATCTAGCGCTAGTCCATGGCGAGCGCAGGTCGTGGTGGTCAAGAGTGGGAACAAACCCCGGATGGTCATTGACTATCGTCAGACCATTAATAGATACATGCAGCTGGATGCGTATCCCCTCCCGCGCATATCTGACATGGTCAACCAGATTGCGCAGTACCGGGTGTTCTCCACCATAGACCTCAAGTCTGCCTACCACCAACTCCCCATCCGCCCAGAGGACCGACAATACACGGCTTTTGAGGCGGATGGTTGCTTGTATCACTTTCTCAGGGTTCCTTTTGGTGTCACCAATGAGGTCTCGGTCTTCCAGCGTGCTATGGACCGAATGGTGGACCAGAACGGGCTGCGGGCTACCTTCCCGTACCTGGATAACGTCACCATCTGCGGCCATGACCAGCAGGACGACGACACAAATCTCCTGAAGTTCCTACGCACTGCATCTTGCCTGAATCTGACCTACAACAGGGAGAAGTGTGTATTTCGTACGCGCTGTTTAGCCATCCTCGGATACGTGGTGGAAAACGGGGTCATTGGCCCTGATCCAGACTGTATGCGTCCCCTCTTTGAACTTCCCCTGCCCACATCGTGCAAAAGCACTGAGAAGATGCTTAGGCTTCTTCTCTTACTATGCACAGTGGGTTCCCAATTACGCGGACAAAGCCCGTCCGCTCATCAAGTCTACCTCTTTTCCCCTAACACCAGAGGCTCGATTGGCCTTTGATAAACTAAAAGACGACATCGCGAAAGCCACGATGCACGCTGTTGATGAGTCCATGCCCTTTCAGGTGGAGAGCGATGCATCTGATTTCGCCCTGGCCGCCACACTTAACCAGGCGGGCAGGCCCGTCGCCTTTTTTTCCCGCACCCTCCAAGACCCCGAAATTCGACATTCAGTGGTGGAAAAGGAGGCCCAGGCCATTGTGGAGGCCGTCAGGCACTGGCGCCATTACTTGGCGGGAAAACGGTTCACCCTGATCACGGACCAGCGGTCCGTGGTGTTCATGTTCAATAACACGCTGAGGGGCAAGATCAAGAACGACAAGATCTTGAGGTGGAGAATTGAACTCTCCACCTATAATTACGACATCATGTATCGTCCAGGGAAACTCAACGAGCCCTCGGATGCCCTGTCGCGTGGAACATGCGCCAGTATACTGGAGGACCGTTTTCAGGCTCCCCATAGTGACCTATGCCATCCTGGGGTCACTCGGCTCTACCACTTTGTAAAAGCCCGCAATCTGCCCTACTCGGTGGAGGATGTCAGGTCCATAACGAGAAGCTGTCGGGTATGCACGGAATGCAAATCGCACTTTTACCGACCTGACCGGGCACAACTCGTCAAGGCCACTCGTCCCTTCGAAAGACTGAGTGTCGACTTTAAGGGCCCCCTTCCCTCAACAGATCGGAGTGTGTACTTCCTCAACATCATTGATGAGTACTCGAGATTCCCTTTTGTTATTCCCTGCTCTGATACATCCGCTGCCACAGTTATCAAGGCATTCCGTGATCTTTACACCCTGTTCGGGTACCCCTGCTACATTCACAGCGATAGGGGCTCGTCGTTCATGAGCGATGACTTGAGGCAATACCTGCTCTCATACGGGATTGCCTCTCGTAGAACCACGAGCTACAACCCTACAACCAGGTGGAACGTGAGAATGCTACAGTCTGGAAGGCTGTCTTACTGGCGTTGAAGTCAAAAAGCCTTCCAGTCTCCCGTTGGCAAGAGGTGCTCCCTGATGCGCTCCATTCCATACGCTCACTCCTGTGTACGGCAACCAATGCTACTCCCCATGAGAGGCTGTTTTCATTCCCTCGGAAGTCTTCCTCTGGGACCTCATTACCATCTTGGTTGACGTACTCAGGCCCTGTCCTCCTGCGGCGACATTTAAGGGCCCGCAAGTCCGACCCGTTGGTCGAACAGGTCCATCTCCTCCACGCCAACCCTCAGTATGCCTATGTGGCATACCCTGACGGGCGAGAGGACACGGTCTCGATCCGAGACCTGGCACCAGCAGGGGACGTAGAAACCCCTGTCGCTCCCATACCCCCTGTTAGAAACCCCCCAACTATTGTTTCCCCTCCTGACACGGCGCGGGCAGCATCAGGACCATTGCTTAACCCTTTTACTCCCGTGTACAGCTTGCCTGAGTCCAGGGGATGGTCGCCACTTCAGGGCGTGTCGGAACTCAACGGATTATCATCACCTCGGGGTCAACCAGCCCGTGAGACTGTGGAGGAACCGTTGGACATCGCCTTGGGGAGAACGCCACCGCGAGTGCCTATTCCGGTGTCATCACCGGTGTTGAGGTCACAACGACGGCGCGGTCCCCCTGACCGTCTGAACTTATAGACTGATGACAAATTATTCTGTTTTTTTGTACCCCGCCGGCCTTTGTCTTCAAAGGAGGGGTGAATGTGGTGAACCGTCGTTGGTTCCCACTAGATAGTACTGAGCCAGGGTCTGGCCAGTACTACGAGTATGTATATATGTTGCTGTTGCGGTTAGGGATGGGTTGTTCTACTTGTTGCTGTTGGGGTTAGGGTTGGGCTGTTACACCTGTATTATAGTTATTATGGTACATCCCAGTCGGGCTCCACCTCCTGGGAGAGGTATAAAGGTCACTGCTCTGTCTGGGACTCCTCAGTCTGGGATCGTGTACTATACATGGTAGCTTTGTTGTAACAGTAAATAAAAGCCTTTATTTCCTGAGCATCTCAAGCCTCGTGTGTGATAACGCGCATCAGTGAGTGCCGCTGGCTAGGCCAGCATTTGTTGCTCACCCCCCACGCTCGCCCCCCACACTCCCCCTTCACCCTTGAGTACGTGGTGGTGAGCTGTTTTCTTGAACCCCTGCAGGCCATGTGGTGTAGATACATCCAGTTAGAGTTTTAACAACACCAGGTTAAAGTCCAACAGGTTTATTTGGTAGCAAATACCATTGGTGTAGGTACACCAACAGTGCTATAAGGGAGGGACTTCCAGGATTTTGACCCAATGACAGTGAAACAACAGTGATATGTTTCCAAGTCAGGATGGTGTGTTGCTTGGGAGAACCCTGTCGGGGTGGTGTTTCTATGTGCCTGCTGTCCTTCACCTTCTAGAATGCTAGAAGTGATGGTTTTATTTGATTTAATTTATTATTGTCAGATGTATTAGTGTACAGTGAAAAGTGTTGTTTCTTGCACCCTATACATACAAAGCATACCGTTCATAGAGTACACAAGGGAGAAGGAAAGGAGAAGTTGCAGGATGTGTTACAGTCATAGCTAGGGTGTAAAGAAAGATCAAGTTAATATAAGGCAGGATCATTCAAAAGTCTGATGGCAGCAGATGTTAACACTTAAGTGGCAACACTTAGAAAGTGTTATCGAAAGAGCCTTGGTGAGTTGCTGCAGTGCATCTTGTAGATGGTACACATTGCTGCTCCCGGTTGTCAGTGGTAGAGGAAATGAATGTTTAAGGTGGTAGATGGGGTGCCAATCAAATGGCCTGCTTTGTCCTGGATGATGTCAAATTTCTTGAGTGTTTTGGAGCCACTCATATCCAGTCAAGTGGAAAGTATTTCACCACACTCCTGACTTGTATTTTGTGGATAGGGAGACAGCAAGTAGGTTACTTGCCAGAGAATTCCCAGTCTCTAACCTGCTTTTGTGAGCACAGTAATTATATGGCTAATCTAGTTCAGTTTCAGGTCAATGGTAATCCCCAGGATGTTGATCGTGAGGGATTCAGTAATGGTAATCATAACCATAAGATTCGTAAGAACTAGGACTACGAGTCGGCAATTCAGCCCCTCAAGCGGGCAGCACGGTGGCACATTGGTTAGCACTGGTGCCTCACAGCGCCAGGGACCCGGGTTCAATTCCTGGCCTCAGGTCACTGTCTGTGTGGAACCTACACGTTCTCCCCGTGTCTGTGTGGGTTTCCTCCGGGTGCTCCGGTTTTCTCCCACAGTCCAAATCTGTGTGGGTTAGGTAGACTGGCCATGCTAAATTGCCCGTCAGTGTCAGGGGGACTAGCTAGGGTAAATGCATGGGGTTATTGGAATAGGGCCTTGGTGGGATTGTAGTTGGTGCAGACACAATGGACTGAATGGCCTCCTCTGCACTGTAGGATTCTATGATTCTATGAGCTATTCAGCCATTTAATATGATCATGGTTGATCTAATTTTGGCCTCAATTCCACTTACTTGCCCATTCACCAAAGCCCGTCAAATCCTTGCTAATTAAAAATCTGTCCACCTCTTCCATAAATTTACTTCAAGTCCCAGCATCCACCGTGCTCTGTGACTGTGAATCCCACAGACTCACAACCCTTTGAGAGAAGTGATTTCTCTTCCTCTCGGGTTTAAATCTGACAGCTTCCCCCCTCTCCCCATCCTAAAACTATGACCTCTTCTTCTAATGCCATTGAATGTAATACCCGGGTTCGATTCCCGGCTTGGGTAACTGTCTGTGTGGAGTTTGCACGTTCTCCCCATGTCTGCGTGGGTTTACTCCGGGTGCTCTGGTTTCCTCCCACAGTCTGAAAGACGTGCTGGTTAGATGAATTGACCCGAACAGGCGCCGGACTGTGGCGACTAGGGGAATTTCACAGTAACTTCATTGTAGTGTTAATGTAAGCCTTACTTCTTCCTAATAAAATTTACTAATAAATAAATTTTACTTTACTTTAATAAGGAACTGGTTAGATTCTTGCTTGTTTGTCGATAGCCATTGCCTGGCACTTATATGACATGAATGTTACTTGCACTTATCAGCCCAAACCTGAATGCTGTCCAGGTCTTGCTGCATTATGGATACAGATGCTTCAGTATCTGAGGAGCCACGAATGGTGCTGAACATTGTACAATTATCAGCGGGCATCTCCACTTCTGATGTTATGATGGGAGGAAGCTCATTGATTAGCATCTGAAGGTGGTTGAGCCGAAGACACTCCCCTGAGGAACTCCTACAGTGATGTCCTGGAGCTGAGATGATTGTCCTCCAACCAGCACAACCATCTTCCTTTGTGCTGGGTATGACCCCAACCAGTGGAAAGTTTTCCCTCCATTCTTTACTGACTTTCAATTTTGCCCAGCTCCGTAATGCCATATTCGGTCAAATGTTGCCTTGATGCAAAGGGCAGTCACTCTCACCTCAGCTCTGGAGTTCCACTCTTTTGACCATGTTTGAACCAAGGCTGTAATGAGTTCAGGAGCGGAGTGACCCTGGTGAGTCCAACCAGCACAACAGTGAGCAGGTTATTGCAGAGCAAGTGCCGCTTGATACCTTTCTTGAGACACTTCCCATCGCAGGCTGATAGGACAGTAATTAGCCGATTTGGATTTATCCTGCTTTTTATGAACAGGATTTACTTGAGCAATTTTCCGCTTAGAATCATCTTAGAATCATAGAACCCTACAGTGCAGAAGGAGACCATTTGGCCCATTGAGTCTGCTCCGACCACAATCCCACGCAGGCCCTAACCCCATAACCCCAACTAGTCCCCCTGACACTAAGGGTTAATTTAGCCTGGCCAGTCCACCGAACCCACACATCTTTGGACTGTGGGAGGAAACCAGAGCACCCGGAGGAAACCCACCTGGACACAGGGAGAATATGCACACTCCGCACAGACAGTGACCCAAACGGGGAATTGAACCTGGGTCCCTGGTGCTGTGAGGCAGCAGTGCTAACCACTGTGTCACCGTGCCACCCTTGCGTCACTGTACTGGTGTGGAGATGCCGGCGTTGGACTGGGGTAAGCACAGTAAGAAGTCTCACAACGCCAGGTTAAAGTCCAACAGGTTTATTTGGTAGCAAATACCATAAGCTTTCGGAGCAATGCTCCTTCGTCAGATGGAGTGGATATCTGTTCTCAAACAGGGCACAGACACAGAAATCAAATTACAGAATACTGATTAGAATGCAAATCTCTACAGCCAGCCAGGTCTTAAATGTACAGACAATGTGGGTGGAGGGAGCATTCAACACAGGTTAAAGAGATGTGTATCGTCTCCAGACAGTACATAGAACATAGAACATAGAACAGTACAGCACAGAACAGGCCCTTCGGCCCACGATGTTGTGCCGACCTTCATCTGAAACCAAGATCAAGCTATCCCACTCCCTACCATCCTGGTGTGCTCCATGTGCCTATCCAATAACCGCTTAAATGTTCCTAAAGTGTCTGACTCCACTATCACTGCAGGCAGTCCATTCCACACCCCAACCACTCTCTGCGTGAAGAACCTACCTCTGATATCCTTCCTATATCTCCCACCATGAACCCTATAGTTATGCCCCCTTGTAATAGCTCCATCCACCCGAGGAAATAGTCTTTGAACGTTCACTCGATCTATCCCCTTCATCATTTTATAAACCTCTATTAAGTCTCCCCTCAATCTCCTCCGCTCCAGAGAGAACAGCCCCAGCTCCCTCAACCTTTCCTCATAAGACCGACACTCCAAACCAGGCAGCATCCTGGTAAATCTCCTCTGCACTCTCTCCAGCGCTTCCACATCCTTCTTATAGTGAGGTGACCAGAACTGCACGCAATATTCCAAATGCGGTCTCACCAAGGTCCTGTACAGTTGCAGCATAACCCCACGGCTCTTAAACTCCAACCCCCTGTTAATAAAAGCTAACACACTATATGCCTTCTTCACAGCTCTATCCACTTGAGTGGCAACCTTTAGAGATCTGTGGATATGGACCCCAAGATCTCTCTGTTCCTCCACAGTCTTCAGAACCCTACCTTTGACCCTGTAATCCACATTTAAATTAGTCCTACCAAAATGAATCACCTCACATTTATCAGGGTTAAACTCCATTTGCCATTTTTCAGCCCAGCTTTGCATCCTATCTATGTCTCTTTGCAGCCTACAACAGCCCTCCACCTCATCCACTACTCCACCAATCTTGGTGTCATCAGCAAATTTACTGATCCACCCTTCAGCCCCCTCCTCTAAGTCATTAATAAAAATCACAAAGAGCAGAGGACCAAGCACCGATCCCTGCGGCACTCCGCTAGCAACCTGCCTCCAGTCCGAAAATTTTCCATCCACCACCACCCTCTGTCTTCGATCAGATAGCCAGTTACCTATCCAATCGGCCAACTTTCCCTCTATCCCACACCTCCTTACTTTCATCATAAGCCGACCATGGGGGACCTTATCAAACGCCTTACTAAAATCCATGTATATGACATCAACCGCCCTACCTTCATCAACACACCTAGTTACCTCCTCAAAAAATTCTATCAAATTTGTGAGGCACGATTTGCCCTTCACAAATCCGTGCTGACTATCCCGGATTAATCCGCATCTTTCTAAATGGTCGTAAATCCCATCCCTAAGGACCTTTTCCATCAATTTACCAACCACCGAAGTCAGACTAACCGGTCTGAAGGGGAGCACTTCAGCAGTCACGGGCATTCAGCCTTGGATCTTCAGGTAAGCATTCTCCAAGGCGGCCTTCACGACACACGACAGCGCAGAGTCGCTGAGCAGAAACTGATAGCCAAGTTCCGCACACATGAGGACGGTCTAAACCGGGATGTTGGATTTATGTCACATTATCAGTAACCCCCACAGCTTGCCTCCTGGACTTGCACAATTTTACAAGCTGTACTGTCTGGAGACAATACACATCTCTTTAACCTGTGTTGAATGCTCCCTCCACCCACATTGTCTGTACATTTAAGACCTGGCTGGCTGTAGAGATTTGCATTCTAATCAGTATTCTGTAATTTGATTTCTGTGTCTGTGCCCTGTTTGAGAACAGATATCCACTCCATCTGACGAAGGAGCATTGCTCCGAAAGCTTATGGTATTTGCTACCAAATAAACCTGTTGGACTTTAACCTGGTGTTGTGAGACTTCTTACTCACTGTACTGGAACAGCTTAGCTAGGGACACAGCTAGTTCTGAAGCACAAGTCTTCACTACAATTGGTGAGATATTGTCAGGATTTGTTGCCTTTAGCAGCATCTAGTTCCAATTCAATTCACTCAACATGATTTCAAAAAACAGCTGAAGACTGGCATCTGTGATATTAGCCATTGGAGGAGGTTGCTATGGATCATCCACTCACCATTTCTGGCTGAAGATTGTTGCGCATGCTTCAACCTTATCTTTTGCACTGATGTTCTGGACTTCCCCATCATTGAGGATGAGGATATTTGTGGAGCCTCCTCCTCCAGTGAGTTGCTTCATTGTTCACGACTGGACGTGTCCAGACTTAGATCTGCTTAGATCTGATTCACAGTGTAGAATTGCTTAGCTCTGTCTATTAGTCGCTGCTTATGCAGTTTGGTATGCAGATAGACATGTGCTGCAGCTTCACCAGGTTGACACCTCATTTTTAGATACCTGGTGCTGCTCCTGGCATGCCCTCCTGCACTCGTAAATGAACTCGGATTGCTCCCATGGCTTGGTAGTAATGGTAGATTGGGGGACATGCCAGGCCATGAGATCACAGATTGTGGTCTACAACAATCCTGCTGCTCTCTCATGTGTACCCACTCTTGCGTTGCTAGATCTGTTCAAGATCTGTCCCATTTAGTAGGTTGGCAGTGCCACACAACACAGTGGAGGGATCCTGAATGTGAAGACAGGACTTGGTCTCCACAAGGACCAAGGTGATCATCCCTATCAACATTGTCTTGGATAGATGTATCTGCAGCAGCAGGTTAGTGAGGATGAGGTTAAGTGTGTTTTTCCCCTGTTGGTTCCCTCACCGCCTGCTACAGTGCCAGTCTAGCAGCGATGTCCTTTAGGACCCAGCCAGCTCGGTCTGTAATGAAGCTACTGAGCCACTCTTGCTGATGGACATTCAAATCCCCCACCCAGGATACATTCTGCACCCTTTCCACCCTCAGTGCTTCCTCCAAGTTGTCTTCCACATGGAGGAATACTGATTCTTCAGCTGAGGAGGGCTGGTGTGTGATAATCAGCAAGGGGTTTCCTTGCCCATGTTTGACCTTATGCTGTGGAGCTGATGTTGAGTACTCCCAGGTGCAACTCCCTCCCAAATGTACACCATCACCTCTGCTGGATCTTCCCTTTCATTGGGACAGGACATAATCAGGGATGGTGTCTGAGTTTTCTGGCTGTTCACACCAGCGGGACCTTCCAGTCTTGCCGATGGTGAACCTCCACCACCAGTTTCCTGACCACGAGGGTGCATTCAAAGGGAAACCCTGTGGACAACAGTGGGATCAGAAGATCCTGCCACCAACCACTGGCAGGCGGCCTCCATCGCTGCGAAACCCGTGGTGGGTTGTGCAGAAAATCCTGCTCATCATCTGTAAGATATGATTCCATGTCAGGCCATTGCTTGACTAGTCTGTGACAGAACTCTCCCAATTTTGGCAAAAGTCATAGAATCATGGAATCTTATAGTGCAGAAGGAGGCCATTCAGGCCATTGAGTCTGCACTGACCACAATCCCACCCAGGCTCTATCCTCATAACCCCATGCATTTACCCTAGCTAGTCCTCCTGACACTAAGGGGCTGTGAGGCAGTAGTGCTCACCATTGTGCCACCGTGCCACAGCTGATTCAGTACAGTTGATGTTACATGGATATTACAAGTCCCCAGATGTTAATAAGGAGGAGCTTGCATATCGACAGGTCTGAGTCTGCCGTTGTCGTTTCCGGTGCCCAGGTCAATGCTGGGTGGTCCGTCTGGTTTCATTCCTTTTAGACCTTTCAGCAGTTTGATACAACTGAGTTGCTGGTTAGGTAATTTCAGAGATCAGTTAAGAGTCAACCATATTGGCTGTGGGTCTGGGGGTCAAAATATGTTAGACTAGGTAGATAAGATGGCATATTTCCATTCCTAAATGAAATCCGAGGACCAGATTGCTTTTTGTGACAATGGACAATAGTTTCATGGTCTTCATTCGAATTTTAACACCTTTGTTTTACTGAATTTAAATTCCACCAGCCACCATGATGGGATTCAAACCAGGGGCCCCAGAACATTACCCTAGAGCTCTGGATTGCGATTCTAATGACAATCTTCCACTGTCTTCCCAATAAACATTTTTAATATATCTTCCCTGCTACTCCACTTTATAATTTATGGAGGGTATCAAATGATGAACCGACAAGGTCTTTGTTGCAGGAAAGAGAAGATGCAGTGATTAATGGAGCTATCGTGACTACTTTTCCAGTCACCTCTGTGATATGGAATGCTTCACCATCTCCATTATTCTGCTGCACTCTAAGTGGTCCCAGCCCATCTATGACTCATTTTTTTTTACACGCTTGGCAACCTAAGAGCTGTGAGAGTTAGTGTTAACACAGTCAGAATTAGACGTCAGTGGCAACTGATTAAGTACAGTCGATGTTACATGGATTTGCACTTTAATTTTTGTTTTATTCATAGGATGTGGTTGTCTCTGGCTGGCCCAACAATTCCCTAATTACCCTTGAACTGCGGAGCTTGCTGGGTTAATACAGAGGGCATTGGATCGGCATGGTGGCACAGTGGTTGGCACTGCTGCCTCACAGGTCCAGGGACCTTGGTTCGATTCCCGGCTTGGGTCACTGTCTGTGTGGAGTTTGCACGTTCTTCCCATATCTGCGTGGGTTTCCTCCAGGTGCTCCGGTTTCCTCCCACAGTTCAAAGATGTGTGGGTTAGGGGGATTGTCCATGCTAAATTGCCCCTTTGTGCCAGGGGGTCTAGCTAGGATAAATGCATGGTGTTATGGGGATAGGGCCTGGGCAGGATTGTGGTCAGTGCAGACTTGATGGGCCGAATGGCCTCCTTCTGCACTGTAGGATTCTATGATTCTATGATTTCAGAGTCAACCAAATTGACTGTGGGTCTGAAGTCACATGTAGGCCAGAGCAGGTAAGGACAGCAGATTTCCTTCTCTAAAGGACATTAGTGAAGCAGATAAGTTTTTACGACAATCAATTTTATGACAATGGTTTCATGGTTATCATCCAGATTTTTTATTCAATTCAAATTACCTCAGGTCTCTGCATTGCTAGTCCAGTCACAATACTTCTCCACCACTGTCTCTCCTTAAACTACAGCTCACTATCCTTTTTCAGTGGTTTTCATATAATTTATGCCACATTATAATTATACGGTGAGCAGGTGTTGTGGCGCAGTGGGTAGCATTCCTGTCTTTGAGCCTGAAGGGTTTGAGTCCCAAGCCAGGACTTCAGGATGGCACAGTGGCACAGTGGTTAGCACTGCTGCCTCACAGCTCCAGGGACTTGGGTTCAATTCTCAGCTTGGGTCACTGTCTGTGTGGAGTTTGCATGTTCTTCCCGTGTCTATGTGGGTTTCCGCTGGGTGCTCCGGTTTCCTCCCACAGTCCAATGCTGTGTGGGTTAGGTGCATTGGCTGTGCTAAATTGCCCCTCAGTGTCCTGGGATGCGTAGGTTAGAGGGATTAGCAAAATAAATATGTGAGGTTATGGTGATAGGGCCGAGGTGGGATTGTTGTCGGTGCAGACTCGATGGGCCGAATGATCTCCTTCTGCACTGGAGGGATTCGATGAGACTTGATGGCCAAGGAAGGTGTGTTTATATTGTGGTCAGACAGGTTGAGAGTCAACCTTCAAATCCTTCCTACAGGCCAATGGCTGGCGGCAAGCGTGGGAGAGACTGCTGATCAGCCACGCTTGATGTGGAGCGGAGTCCCTCAAGTTGTAAGCTCCTAGCAACAGACTAGTGACCTATTCCAGGAATTACTATCAATGGAAATAGATGAAAGTCTGCTTTAATGCGCCAGTAGGTGCGGGAAGAGAATTTAATTGGGATAATTTATAGTTGACAGATGCTTGGTAGTATAGAACTAATATATATATAGTACAGAACTATTGTTGAAAAGAGTGACAGGTTGGAATCATAGAATTCTTACAGTGTAGAAGGAGCCCATTCAACCCATCGAGCCGGCACTCTCTACAATCCCACCCAGCCCCTATATCCGTAGCCCCACGTATTTACCCTGTTAGTCACCCTGACACTAAGTGGCAATTTAGCATGGCCAATTAACCTGACCCGCACATCTTTGGACAGTAGGAGGAAACCAAAGCACCCGGTTGGGATGAAAGGTGCATTCCTGAATGGAGGACTGTGACAAGTGGCATTCCTCAGGGATCAGTGCTGGGACCTTTGCTGTTTGTAATATATATATAAATGATTTGGAGGAAAATGTAACTGGTTTGATTAGTAAGTTTGCGGATGACACAAAGGTTGGTGGAATTGCGGATAGTGATGAGGACCGTCAGGGAATACAGCTTGATGTAGATCGGTTGGAGACTTGGGTGGACAGATAGCAGATGGAGTTTAATCTGGACAAATGTGAGGTAATGCATTTTGGAAGGTCTAATACAGGTAGGAAACAGATGGTAAATGGCAGAACCCTTAAGAGTATTGATAGGCAGAGGGACCTGGGTGAACAGGTATACACTGTCACTGAAAGTGGCAATGCAGGTGGAGAAGGTAGTCAAGAAGGCATACGGCATGCTTGTCTTCATCATCTGAGTTCAAAAATTGGCAAGTCATGTTGCAGCTTTATAGAACCTTAGTTAGGCCGCACGTGGAATATAGTGTTCAATTCTGGTCGCCACACCACTAGAAGGATTTGGATGCTTTGGAGAGGGTACAGAAAAGATTTACCAGGCTGTTGCCTGGTGTGAAGGGCATTAGCTATGAGAAGAGGTTGGACAAACTTGATTTGTTCTCACTGGACGACAGAGATTGAGGCCCGACCTGATAGAAGCCTACAAGATTATGAGGGGCATGGACAGAGTGGATAGTCAGAAGCTTTTTCCCAGGGTGGAAGAGGCAATTATTAGGGGGCACAGGTTTAAGGTGTGTGAGGCAAGGTTTAAAGGAGATGTACAAAGCAAGGGTTTTACACGGAGGGTGGTGGGTGCCTGGAACTCCCTGCCCGGGGAGGTAGTGGAAGCAAATACGACAGTGACTTTTAAGGGGCGTCTTGACAAATACATGAATAGGATTAGAATAGAGGGATATGGTCCCTGGAAGGGTAGGGGATTTTAGTTCAGTTGGGCAGCATGGTCGTGCAGGCTTGGAGGGCCGAAGGCCCTGTTCCTGTGCTGTAATTTTCTTTGTTTTTTGTTCTTTGTTTGTTCGCCTGGAGGAAACCCATGCAGACAACAAAGAACAAAGAACAAAGAACAATACAGCACAGGAACAGGCCCTTCGGCCCTCCAAGCCCGCGCCGCTCCCTGGTCCAGGATTGAATCCTGAATCCAGGATCCCCGCCCAATTTTCCAGCCTATCTACGTACCAATATCCTATCCACCGAGCTGTCCCTCACAGCTACGATGCTTTGTTCATCACAACCTATTAACTCACCCCCACCCCCCCATTCCAGACCATGTGATCTCCAGGGAGAGGCGAAAACCCAGAGTGAAAACCCCAGGGCCAATATGGGGAAAAGAAAATCTGGGAAATTCCTCTCCGACCCCCTGAGGCGATCGAAACGAGTCCAGGAGATCACACCGGCCCTGATCGGAAAATGCTTCCCAACCCTAGTCATTTCCACTTCCACGAACACTATATGAATTCCCTGCCCCCGAGACAGGTTCCCAACTATCCGCAGTCTCGCTCTGTACTGGCAGATCATAGAATGAAGCCTTGAAACGAGAAACAAGGAACAATTAGCCCGTGCCGCTCCCTGGTCCAAACTAGACCACTCTTTTGTATCCCTCCATTCCCACTCCGTTCATATAGCTGTCTAGATAAGTCTTAAACGTTCCCAGTGTGTCCGCCTCCACCACCTTGCCCGGCAACACATTCCAGGCCCCCACGACCCTCTGTGTAAAATATGTCCTTCTGATATCTGTGTTAAACCTCCCCCCCTTCACCTTGAACCTATGACCCCTCGTGAACGTCACCACCGACCCGGGGAAAAGCTTCCCACCGTTCACCCTATCTATGCCTTTCATAATTTTATACACCTCTATTAAGTCTCCCCTCATCCTCCGTCTTTCCAAGGAGAACAACCCCAGTTTCCCCAATCTCTCCTCATAACCAAGCCCCTCCATACCAGGCAACATCCTGGTAAACCTCCTCTGTACTCTCTCCAAAGCCTCCACGTCCTTCTGGTAGTGTGGCGACCAGAACTGGACGCAGTATTCCAAATGCGGCCGAACCAACGTTCTATACATCTGCAACATCAGACCCCAACTCTTATACTCTATGCCCCGTCCTATAAAGGCAAGCATGCCATATGCCTTCTTCACCACCTTCTCCACCTGTGACGTCACCTGCAAAGATCTGTGGACTTGCACACCCAGGTCCCTCTGCGTCTCTACACCCTTTATGGTTCTTCCATTTATCGTGTAGCTCCTCCCTACATTATTCCCACCAAAATGCATCACTTCGCATTTATCAGGATTGAACTCCATCTGCCATTTCCTTGCCCAAATTTCCAGCCTATCTATATCCTTCTGTAGCCTCTGACAATGTTCCTCACTATCTGCAAGTCCTGCCAGTTTTGTGTCGTCCGCAAACTTACTGATCACCCCAGTTACTCCTTCTTCCAGATCATTTATATAAATCACAAACAGCAGAGGTCCCAATACAGAGCCCTGCGGAACACCACTAGTCACAGGCCTCCAGCCGGAGAAAGACCCTTCCACTACCACCCTCTGTCTTCTATGACCAAGCTAGTTCTCCACCCATCTAGCCACCTCCCCCTTTATCCCATGGGATCCAACCTTTTTCACTAGCCTACCATGAGGGACTTTGTCAAACGCTTTACTAAAGTCCATATAGACAACATCCACGGCCCTTCCTTCGTCAACCATTTTGGTCACTTCTTCAAAAAACACCACCAGGGTAGTGAGGCATGACCTCCCTCTCACAAAACCATGCTGACTATCGTTAATGAGTTTATTCCTTTCTAAATGCGCATACATCCTATCTCTAAGAATCTTCTCCAACAACTTCCCCACCACGGACGTCACCACAGACATGGGGAGAATGTGCAAATTCCACACAGACAGTGACCCAAGCCGGGATTCGAACCCTGGTCCCTGGCCCTGTGAGGTAGCAGTGCTAACCACTGGCTAACCACTGAGCCGAAGCTTTTCGTTTGCATTCATCAAGACAACTGTAAGAATGTCAAATTTCAAACAACAATTTGCAATACAGGAGAAAAGGGTGCTGATTGGTTAGGGAGTTGATTCTGATCAGCTGAAGTGTTGCCATGGAGAAAGCAGTGGTGAACTGTAGGGTCCCCAAACTCCAAGGTAATTTAAAAAGTGTGCAAGGCTTGGACATCTTCCTTTTGTTTGTAGATTATGGGTTCCTGGTATGAATGTGGGAAGCAAAAATGAACCACGTTATGAGCTTGACTGATTATCTTAAATTGGTTGTTCGTGTAACTGTACTCAGGATTGTTCAGTAAGTGCTGCCCATTGTAGAATCACATCTAATGGTAGATGTTTCAGAGCATAAGATCATAAGATATAGGAGCAGAATTAGGCCATTTGGGCCATCGGGTCTGCTCCGCCATTCAATCATGGCTGATAACCGACCCAGAAACAGCTTCTTCCCTGCTGCCATCAGACTTTTGAATGGACCTACTTTGCATTAAGTTGATCTTTCTCTACACCCTGGCTATGATGGTAACATTACATTCTGCATCCTTTCCTTCTCTCCAATGTCCTCTAAGAACGGTATGCATGTCTGTATCACACACAGAAACAATACTTTTCACTGTATCCCAATACACGTGACAATAATAAATCAAATCAAATCAAATCAAGTACAATCTATACACTACCTATTATGAAGAACCAAAAAAAATCATGCTGTTTGGTTCAATCAGGCAATGATTGGGACAAAGCCTATGTACCTGGATTTGTATTGGCTCTGAAATCCATAGACAACGTTACTCAATTGCGTGTTAGTCAAAATGACTGATGAAAATACCACTCACGTAGCCACTGCATAGTAGCAGAGTGAAATCTCTTGCTTAATCTGTTATTTAAAATTTTGAAAAGCCTTGCCTTTCCAGGGCAATGTCAAGTCCACTAGCCACTTTTCAGGCCCAAAAGTGCTGGCCTTCGGCCCAGTTGCAAGTTTGTCCGATACACAGCCATCAATGATTCGATCAGGAAAACCACTGTCCAGCATTATAGCTTTGATGCACTCTACCTCTGCATCAAGCTGGCAAGGTGAGCAATTAGCGAGGTCCCTATTGACAGGAACGCTGATAAGGCCAATCTTATACTGTATGGATCTGTAAGAAACCCAGCATGCATATTGATCGGTAAAGGTAGGCTTGTGGAGAACACAGTAGAGGATTTATCACCTTGTACGTTGAGGAAAGAGAGCAGGTTAAACTGTTCCATCTCAAAAGTGAATGGAAACCCGTGATGGAGTGCATTAATGGGTCTCAGAAAATATGATGTGGAGGTGCCGGCGTTGGACTGGGGTAGGCGCAGTAAGAAGTCTCACAATACCAGGTTAAAGTCCAATAGGTTTATTTGGTAGCACAAGCTTTCGGAGTCTCGCTCCTTCATCAGGTGAGTGAGGAGCTGTGTTCACAAACAGGTCATATACAGACAAAAGTACCATTTACAAGATAATGGTTGGAATGCAAGTCTTTACAGGTAATCACATCTTAAAGGTACAGACAATGTGAGTGGAGAGAGAGTTAAGCACAGGTTAGAGAGATGTGTATTGTCTCCAGCCAGACAGTTAGTGAGATTTTGCAAGGCCAGGCAAGTCGTGGGGATTACAGATAGTGTGACATGAACCCAAGATCCCGGTTGAGGCCGTCCTCATGTGTACGGAACTTGGCTATCAGTCTCTGCTCAGCGACTCTGCGTTGTCGTGTGTCGTGAAGGCCGCCTTGGAGAACGCTTACCCGAAGACCAGAGGCTGAATGCCCATGACTGCTAAATGGTTCCCCAACAGGAAGAGAACACTCCTGTCTGGTGATTGTCAAGCGGTGTTCATTCATCATAGCGTCTGCATGTTCTCCCCAATGTACCATGCTTCAGGACATCCTTTCCTGCAGCGTATCAGGCAGACAACGTTGGCCGAGTCGCAAGAGTATGTACCGTGTACCTGGTGGATGGTGTTCTCACGTGAGATGATGGCATCCGTGTCGATGTCCGGCACGTCTTGCAGAGGTTGCTGTGGCAGGGTTGTGTGGTGTCGTGGTCAATGTTCTGAAGGCTGGGTAGTTTGCTGCGGACAATGGCCTGTTTGAGGTTGTGCGATTGTTTGAAGGCAAGAAGTGGGAGTGTGGGGATGGCCTTGGCGAGATGTTCATCTTCATTGATGACACGTTGAAGGCTCCGGAGAAGATGTCGTAGCTTCTCTGCTCCAGGGAAGTACTGGACGATGAACAGTACTCTGTCCGCCGCGTCCTGTGTTTGTCTTCTGAGGAGGTCGGTGCAGATTTTCGCTGTGGCACGTCGGAACTGTCAATCGATGAGTCGAGTGCTATATCATGTTCTTAGGAGGGCGTCTTTCAGCGTCTGTAGGTGTCTGTTGCGATCCTCCTCATCTGAGGAGATCCTGTGTATATGGAGGGCTTGTCCGTAGGGATAGCTTCTTTAACGTGTTTAGGGTGGAAGCTGGAGAAGTGGAGCATCGTGAGGTTATCCGGGGCTTGCGGTACAGTGAGGTGCTGAGGTGACCGTCCTTAATGGAGATGCGTGTGTCCAAAAATGCAACTGGCTGGAGACAATACACACCTCTTTAACCTGTGCTTGGCCCTCTCTCCACTCACATTGTCTGTATCTTTAAGACTTGGTTACCTGTAAAGACTCGCATTCCAACCATTATCTTGTACATTATCTTGGGGTGGCATGGTGGCACAGTGGCTAGCACTGCTACCTCACAGCGCCAGGGTCCTGGGTTTGATTCCCAGCTTGGGTCACTGTCTGTGTGGAGTTTGCACATTCTCCCCGTGTCTGCATGGGTTTCCTCCAGGTGTTTCGGTTTCCTCCCACAGTCTAAAGATGTGCGGGTTAGGTGGATTGGCCATGCTAAATTGCCCCTTAGTTCCAGGGTTACTAGCTAGGGTAAATGCGTGGGGTTATGGGGATAGGGCCTGGATGGGATTGTGGTTGGTGCAGACTCGATGGGCCGAATGGCCTCCTTTTGCACTGTAGGATTCTAAATTGAGTTTGTGTCTGTATATGCCCTGTTTGTGAACAGAACTCCTCACTCACCTGATGAAGGAGTGAGACTCCGAAAGCTTGTGCTGCCAAATAAACCTGTTAGACTTTAATCTGGTGTTGTGAGACTTCTTACTCTCAGAAAACACACAGTTGACAGATTCAAAAATCACAAACATAACATAGAATCATCAGAAATCTGCTTGGGATAGACAAAGACATCTGTAAGAGCAATGGGCTGCTCTATGATGTACATAGCTGTGATATGTGCCTGGATGCCATTGCAATGTGAATGTGCTCAGAAGCGCCAGGGTTAACTGGGACTGAAGACCAGCATTGCCACGGTATGATATATTCAGTCACATGGTAACAGACTCTCAGAGAACAGTCCAGAAAAAGAACTCTCCAAGTATGCAACCAGCCTGCATGGTGGAGTAGCATTATGCATGGCCATACCAATAAAGGGTTCATGTTAAAACATACACATCACAAGATCTCGTCAATAAGGCACCTTCACTGAAGCAGCAAGAACACATATCATAACATGTGCCGGAATTTTATCGCCTTGCCCACCCGAGGCTCGTAAGATCCCACCTGAGGCCAACGGAGAATGCCGTTCTGCGAGCCTCATCTGGCCCGATTCCGGGGCGGGCGTGCCGGTAAAATTCCGGCAATGGTGTCAGAAGTGGGATTGGCAGTGATGACCAATGGAGATAACACCATGGTGACCGGTGGTGGTGATCAGTAGCGATATGAAAGGTGGCAGCTAAATGCATGGACACAGAATAGTATCCCAAGGTATGAGAAAACTGAGGCTTTAGAAGAAACATTGTAAGACCCCCTGCATGATACCACAGGATGGCTGTGCAAAAATAGAGAGCAGTGCAAGATCCCTGAATGCAAACAATGGATGGGAAAAATACAGAAAAAGGTGGATGTACATACATTTTAACTGGGTGGCGGCCCCAAGGTGCTGAGTAGATTGCAGAAGCTGATTGACAGCTGCAGTCAAAACAACTTGCAACAAAAAAGAGAAGAGGAAAATAGAATCATCGAGTCATAGAGGTTTACAGCATGGAAACGGGCCCTTCGGCCCAACTTGTCCATGCCGCCCAGTTTTTATCACTAAGCTGGTCCCAATTGCCCGCATGTGGCCTTGCAGAAAAAAGGCTGACAAAGCAAAATACAGAAGCATGCAGTGCACAGGAAGAAAATCAGAAGAAAAGCCGACAGCGTTTAAAAAACACGATTGCTGCTGAGCTCAAAACGAAGAACCAGAAGTGCTGTCGCTTTAAGTTTAAAAGCAGCATGGGCCCCAATCAGATCACAAGCACGAGAAATTAACAACAAAGAAATTGACAGCTTACAGCTTAAAAATATAATGCACCCACCAAAGCTCCTGCAACACAGGACGTTCAAAACTGAGGAGAAAACGAGCTGCAGAGTTTAAATTCAGCAATCGCTGCAGCGGTTAATTTAAAAACAACAAGAGGATCTCACCTGAAGATTCTATATCCCGGGACGTTGATCTGCCAAACCTGACCCTCACTCAACCACGTCAAGTTGGGCCGAAGGGCCTGTTTCCATGCTGTAAACCTCTATGACTCTATGTCCCGAGAGAGGGAGCAAATCCATGAATGGCAACAAGAGATCCCAAAAGGTGGTCTACAAGAGATACCAGAGTAGGTCAACAAGAAAATAAACAGTTGAAGGAACAGTTAATTGTCCTTCATGGTCAAATACAAAAGGAACACATGCCCATTCAGCAACTATCTGAAGCAGTAGAATGGAAGACTGCAGAGTTGACTCCACTGAATTACAGGAAAACTCCAGAAGAAGCAAGCGAGCTTGGCAAAGAAAAGGAAACGCTGTCAAAAAACCTTCAGATGATACACAACTTCCTTAAGACAAAGTTACTCTTCTGGAAAATTATTATTTTTTATTCATTCATGGGAAATGGGCATCATTGGCTGGGCAGCATTTATTACAGTAAGAAGTCTCACAACACCAGGTTAAAGTCCAACAGGTTTATTTGGTAGCAAATACCATAAGCTTTCGGAGCACTGCTCCTTCATCAGATGGAGTGGAAATCTGCTCTCAAACAGGGCACAGACAGAATCAAGTTACAGAATACTGATTAGAATGCGAATCCTACAGCCAGCCAGGTCTTAAATGTACAGACAATGTGGGTGGAGGGAACATTAAGCACAGGTTAAAGAGATGTGTATTGTCTCCAGACAGAACAGCTAGTGAAATTCTGCAAGTCCAGGAGGCAAGCTGTGGGGGTTACTGATAATGTGACATAAATCCAACATCCCGGTTTAGGCCATCCTCATGTGTGCAGAACTTGGCTATCAGTGTCTGCTCAGCGACTCTGCGCTGTCGTGTGTCATGAAGGCCACCTTGGAGAACGCTTCGCAGTGCTCCGAAAGCTTATGGTATTTGCTACCAAATAAACCTGTTGGACTTTAACCTGGTGTTGTGAGACTTCTCACTGTGTTCACCCCAGTCCAACGCCGGCATCTCCACATCAGCATTTATTGCCCATCCCTCGTAGCCTAAGGGCAGTTGAGAGTTAATCTCATTGCTGTGGCTCTGGAATCACATGTAGGCCAGACCGGGTAAGGACGGCAGATTTCCTTCCCTAAAGGACATTAGTGAACCAGATGGGCTTTTCTGACAATCGGCAATAATTTCAGGGTCATCAGTAGATTCTTAATTCCAGATATTTTTTATTGAATACAAATTCCACCCATTGCGGGATTCGAACCCGGGTCCTCAAAACATTAGCTACATTTCTGGGTTAATGGTAGTGTGGGAGGAAACTGGAGCACCCGGAGGAAACCCATGCAGACACAGGGAGAATGTGCAAACTCCACACAGACAGTGACCCGAGGCCAGAATTGAACCCGGGTCCCTGGCGCTGTGAGGCAACAGTGCTAACCACTGCGCCACTGTGGAATGAAGTTTCTGTTTGTGAAATGTATGGGCTCAGCAGACCACGGAAGAGGGAAATTAGATCCCAGTCAAGGAAATAACTGCGTGTACATCCCCATCGGATGAAACAGGACAAACCTAAAGAAAAGCAGGCGAGTTGTTAAAAAAGGGAAGTGCTATTTGAAGGAGCATGAAATGTGGTTCAAATGGATGGACCGAGTACCAGAAACACACAATGCTACTCCAGCGTTCCTCCAAACATGACTGGTCAGGATGTGCAAGAGATATCAAGCCTCAAGACCATCTGCATTTATAAAGTCAAGGGCTTGAGATGGGACAGCAGGGGAAGCAAGTAAAGATTGTATTGTAATACTCAGATAGAAGGGAGGAAAGTATCCTTTGGAGAATAACAGGAGATGTTGTGATATGTGCCTGGATGCCATGATAATATAAAGGTCCCCAGCAGAGCAAAGATTAATGTGGGACTGAAGAATAGCACCACCCACAGCATGATGTATACAGTCACGTGGTAACAGACTCTCAGAGAATATTGTAGAAACGGAATTCTGTAATAAGTGGCACGGTGGCACAGTGGTCAGCACTGCTGCCCCACAGTACCAGGGAGCTGGGTTCAATTCCCGGCTTGGGTCACTGTCTGTGCGGAATCTGCACGTTCTCCCCGTTTCTGCGTGGGATTCCTCTGATGCTGTAATTTCCATCCACAGTCCAAAAGACGTGCTGGTTGGGTGCATTGACCATGTTAAATTCTCCCTCAGTGTACCCGAACAGGAGCTGGAGTGTGTTGACTAGAAATTTTCACAGTAACTTCATTGCAGTGTCAATGTAAGCCTACTTGTAACACTAATAAATAAACTTGAAAAAAGCTTTAAGCAGCACCATACATGTCAATACCTTGGAACCTGTGATAATCCCCAGGACTTGCATGGGGAATCACTGATTGACTTCCCTGTAGGACGTGTAGAATACGAGCTGATTGGTAATTGCCTCACCAGGTGGAGCTCGTATACTGAGCCCTGTATAAAGCAGGCCCCTGAGTGGGTCCGTTATTGTATTGCCCTGGTTGGAACCTGTTTGTGTTCAGCATAGGCTTGTGGTTTTGCTTTACTTTATTTGAACTAGAAACATAGAACCATAGAAAAACTACAGCACAAAACAGGCCCTTCGGCCCCACAAGTTGTGCTGAACATATCCCTACCTTTTAGGCCTACCTATAACCCTCCATCCTATTCAGTCCCATATACTAATCCAGGAGTCTCTTAAAAGACCCTATTGAGTTTACCTCCACCATCACTGACGGCAGCCGATTCCACTCACCCACCACCCTCTGTGTGAAAAACTTCCCCCTAACATTTCCCCTAATTTTGGTGCAATAAAGCACTGTTCCTTTACAGCTGACTCCTGGAGTTATTATAGAACTGTAAACAGTTAGAACCTTAGAACCATGGAAAAGCTTACCAATAAAGACTTCATGTTTAAACATACAATTCTCAAGTACCTCACTAATGAGGGACTTCCACCTCAACAGAAAGGATTAATACTACGACATATGTGATAGGATTTGTCCTCATGGCTCAAAATGTCCACACGTGCCTTGGCCAATGAAGACAGAGATTATTTTATCGTTAAATCAAAAACTTTGTTTGCTCAATTCATTTTGGAATAGTCCATCTCCTTGGTTTTAACATGTTTAAAGGGGTGATTGCTAAAAGTCTTGCTAATTAGCATATATGCTAATTAGCACAACATGCTAATTAGCAGTGTGTGTGTGCATATATATATATATATATTGCTAATTAGCATATATACAATGAAAATTGCCACGGTTGCTCGAGTGCCATGGTGACATTCTGTTAAATTGTACTGACCTGTGCAAACAGAAAATTGGAGGCACCGGTTTAAAACAGTAGCTCTGGTGAGAGAAATTTTGCATTCCCTGAATAGAAATACCATAGATTCATGAAGTCGGAAGAATAGACTGTGAATTACATCAAATTGCTGCAATCATTTTGAAATGAAAATCTTGCAATCAGGTAACACCATTATCAATTCTCATGATCTCACAAGTAGCTGAGGGATGGATAGCAATTTAACCTGTTACCCATGATGTGTATTTAGGGAGGAATGTTGTCCAAGCCATTGGCAGGAGTCTGCAAAAAACTGTTGGGATCTTTCTCTGAACAGAGTCAAGGCGATAATGAAACAGAAACTGCTGGAAAAACTCAACAGGTCTGGCAGCATTTGTGGGGAGAGAAACAAAGTTAATGGGGCCGATTTTACCAAATCGGCTCTCAGTGCCGGGTGCGGTCGTAAATCAGACCCGCGCCCGGCAGCCGCGCTCCAGCGCCCCCATACGCCTTTTTTCGGCGCGGTCCAGTGGGCGGGGCCCAGCGCATTTGCATCTGTCGGAGCGCCGAACTGCGCATGCGCCGTTCGAAACCACCAGCACTCAGCGCGCCCGAGCGCGAAAGTCAAAGGCAGCACTGCTGTCTGCGCTGCCTTTGACTTTCCCTGGTGGGGGGGGGGGGGGGGGGGGAGGGGAGGGGAGGAGGGGGGGTAGGGCGGGGGCGGGATGTGACGTCTCTTCCCTGGGGGTGGGGATAGGGGGGGGGAATCTGACGTCTCATCCCTGGGGGGGGTCTCCACCTGGGGGTGGGGATAGGGGGGGGATCTGACATCTTGTCCCTGGGGGGGATGTGACGTCTCTTCCTTGAGGGGGTGGAATGTGACATCTCTTCCCTGAAGGGGGGGGGGGGGGGGGTGTGGGGGGGGGATGTGACATCTCTGCCCCTGGCTAAATTAAAGAAGGTACAAGTGAAACACTGCTGAATCTGAAAGGAGTGTTTGGGGCTCCAGAATGTGAGAAAGAAGGAGGTGCAGAATTATACATTGTGTACAATATTGCATACCATTTGACAGCCTGGATTATGGCTGAGATGTACCAGTCTTTGATTTGGTTTGATTTGATTTATTATTGTCACATGTATTAACATACAGTGAAAAGCATTGTTTCTTGCGTGCTATACAGACAAAGCATACCGTTCATAGAGAAGGAAAGGAGAGAGTGCAGAATGTAGTGTTGCATCATAGCTAGGGTGTAGAGAAAGATCAACTTAATTCAAGGTGACTCCATTCAAAAGTCTGACAGCAGCAGGGAAGAAGCTGTTCTTGAGTCGGTTGGTACGTGACCTCAGACTTTTGGATCCTTTTTCCGACAGAAGAAGGTAGATGAGAGAAGGTATGGGCTGCGTGGGGCCCTTGATTATGCTGGCTGCTTTTCTGACGAAGCGGTAAGTGTAGACAGAGTCAATGGATGGGAAGCTGGTTTGCGTGATGGATTGGGCGACATTCACAACCTTTTGTATTTCCTTGCGGTCTTGGGCAGAGCAGGAGCCATACCAAGCTGTGATACAACCAGAAAAAATGCTTTCTATGGTGCATCTGTAAAAGTTGGAGTCGTAGATGACATACCAAATTTCCTTCGTCTTCTGAAAATGTAGAGGCGTTGGGGGGCTTTCTGAACTATTGTGTCGGCATGGAGGGGACCAGAACAGGTTGTTGGGGATCTGGACACCTAAAAACTTGAAGTTCTTGATCCTTTCTACTTTGTCTTCGTTGATGTGGGCTTGTGTGGCTTTTGCTACCCAATAAACCTGTTGGACTTTAACCTGGTGTTGTTAAACTTCTTACTTCGTTGATGTAGACAGGGGCATGTTCTCCTTTAAGCTTCCTGAAGTTGATGACAATCTCCTTCGTTTTGTTGACATTGAGGGAGAGATTATTGTTGCCGCACCAGTTCACCAGATTCTCTATCTCTGTCTCAGCATTGTTTGAGATCCAACCCACTACGGTGGTGTCGTCAGCAAACTTGAAAATCGAATTGGAGGAATTTGGCCCCACATATATTGGGATACAGTGAAAAGTATTGTTTCTTGCACGCTGTACAGGTAAAACATATCGTTCATAGAGTGCATAGGGGAGAAGGAAAGGAGAGGATGCAGAATGTAGTGTTACAGTCATAGCTCGGGTGTAGAGAAAAATTAGCTTAATATAAGGTAGGTCCATTCAAAAGTCTGATGGCAGCAGGAAGAAGCTGTTCTTGAGTTGATTGGTACATGTTCTCAGACTTTTGTACCTTTCTTTCCCAAGGGAAGAAGGTGGAAAAGATTATGTCCGGGGTGCGTGGGGTTCTTGATTATGCTGGCTGCTTTTCCGAGGCGCCAGGAAGTGTTGATGGAGTCAATGGATGGGAGGCCGATTTGCGTGATGGACTGGGCTGCATTCACAACTCTTTGTAATTTCATGTGGACTTGGTCAGAGCAGGACCCATACCAAACTGTGATACATCCAGAAAGGATGTACATCTGTAAAAATTGGTGAGAGTTTCACCTGTGTTGGGCAAAATCATAGACCGGACGGTTTGGGACAATGCCCAGTGGTGGGCCCAGAACATCCCACCGCATGAGTTGATGTCCAGGAGCTGGCATGTTCCCAGAAACAAAGAGGTGAATGGGGTTCCAAGTGAGACAAACTCATGCAGAAAGCTCGAATGATGCTTCAAAATTCAAACACCATTTCTCACGTTGGTTACCAGTTTTCCTACTTAACTTTCTCATTTGACACAGCGCTGGATTTTAGGATTACACAGGCATCTTTCCAAGTCTATAGAATTGGAAATTAGAAATTTCACCCTGTAAGTGTTGAAACCGTGAGGGGTAATTATGTTTTCTGGTTGATGAAGTCCACAATTGAACTAAACATCTTCCTGTGAAATTAAATTGTGTTGTTTCAATTATTCATAAAATCCCCTAATTAAGAGCTCATCTCTTACTGAATGCTGCAGATAGGATGTGTAGGACTGTTGTGCTGACAAGAAAATTCTTAATTATTACCCTTGTGTAACGCTGTAATCTGCACCAGGAGAACTTACTACCTTAAGACGTTCCCTAGGAAACCAGCTGAACAGTAATAAGCAATAAACTTCTGGACACTATCCAATTTTAAACAAAACAAAAGCATTATTCAAGCCTTGCTATTGATAATTTGCTCAAAGGCAGAAGAACGTGAGATGCAACATCTGCCACTGGAATTTTTAGTGGGCTAGAATAGTTTTGCTGCTAATTGTACTAATGAGGGGTTTGAAGTTCTTCATTGGAGCTTCCCCTGGTTTAAGTCCAAAAGGCTGGGGTGGCATGGTGGCACAGTGGTTAGCACTGCTGCCTCAGAACGCCAGGGACCCAGGTTCAATTCCCGGCTTGGGTCACAGTCTGTGCGGAGTCTGCACGCACTCCCGGCGTCTGTGTAGGTTTTCTCCGGATGCTCTGGTTTCCTCCCACAGTCCAAAGATGTGCAGGTTAGGTGGATTGGCCATGCTAAATTGCCACTTAGTGTCGGGAGGACTAGCAAATACATGGGGTTATGGGGATAGGGCCTGGGTGGGATTGTAATCGGTGGAGACTCGATGGGCCGAGTGGCCTCCTTCCGCACTGTAGGGATTCTATGATCTAGGTTGCCAGATAAATAATTATCTTGAGCAAAAGACACGACTTAAATGATTTCCCGTGTCCCTGCTGGGAAGTGAAACAAGGATCCATGTGAAAATAATGGACTGAATCCAGATTTAAGTGCTGTTAGCATCTGATATCAGAAATAATTTCAAAAGGAAGAAGAATAAATATTTGAAAATGGGTAACTGACGTGGTTACACACAGAATATGAGGCTTGGGACTAAGCCTGACGGTTCTTTCCAAGATCCAGAATAGAATTAATGAACCAAATGACTGCCTTCTGTGCTGTAGATTTCTCTGATTCTACATGCCAAGTGTATAATCTGGGCCAAAGATCCATGAAGGAAATCAAGGTGTTATTTTGATAGTGATAACCTCTCTGATTAAGCACTGGCTGTGAGCAATTTTGATTTGTGGTGAATACCTTCTGAAACTTATCATCAGAAAAAATTCTGGCCGCGATTTTCCCATTGCGACCTGCAACTTTCCTGGCGGGTTGTGGTGGGAGGTGCGCGTCGCCGGCCTTGTACTGGGATTTGGGCATGCGCCGGGAACGCAAGCGCGTCTCCCCGAGCCGGAGAACACTCACAGGAGAGACCACACTGGAAACCGGCGGGAAGACAGGTAATTAATTTGAATCTTTTTAAAATGTATTTTAAATATGTTTTAAATGTGATTATCGGGAACTTTCGGGTCCCACCCCGCCAGGAGTACTTCATTCTGGGGGGTTCAGACAAGCGCCCCAAGTTCGGGGAACTAGCAGGAGACCCCGCCAGAATGAAGGGGGGCAATTGGGACCCCCCCCAAGAGGGGGTTGGGCGGCGTGTGGGCGGTGCCCCCTGGGCATGGGCACCCTGGCAGTGCCAGCCTGTGCCCCCTGGCACTATGCAAGGGGCAAAGTGCCCATGCCCAGGGGGCACCTTGGCACTGCCCATGGGGCATGGGGCAGTGTCAAGGAGGCGGGGCCTATTGTGGTCAGGACCTGGGGGCGATCGATGGGGGTGGGGAGGTCCCATTGCCACTCTGTAGACAGGATCGGTCTGGGATGGAGGGAGGGCAGCGATTGGAGCAGGTTGGGGGGAAGGGTGGTCTGCCTCCAGTGAGGGGTGGTCTGACCACGGGGATGGGGTCAGTGGGGGGTGGGGGTCTGCTGGGGAGAGGTGGCTGGGGGGGATTGCCACTGTTGGGGGGGTTGGGCTGAGATTCGGGGCACTACGGGACGGGGGGGCGGTGGGGGGGCCGGGGGGTGGGGGGGGGGGGTGGTCAGGGCTGGCCCGGGAATTGTTGTGGGGGCCTGATGCACCATCAATTTACGAGGACTCTAGCGAGTGTGTGAAATACAACAGGCTTTTAATCACAAAGAACTGGAACTCATCCTTGTAGCTAGCCTGGCCCAGACTGAGGCAGAGGGGAGGAACCGTTACCTTTACACCTCGATCAGGTGGAAAGGGAGGAGTCAGGCGCAGCAGGGGTGTGTCCAGGCATATAATATGTAGTTACAGTGGGTCACCACATTCACCCCCTGTTTAAAAAAGAGTCCGGCGGGTGTGAGATGGGTGGAACAATATGTACAAAGTCACGGAATATATACAAGAGTCACGGCTGAAGTAAGACGTCAACACCTCACAGGTTCAGCCTGTCGGGCGGTTTGATCCGTCGCTGCGACCGCCGTAGTACCGGTTGTGGTGTTGGTTCAGGTGACAGGGTGAATCCGCTCGAGTCCGCCGTCGTCCCTTCTGGTCAGGTACTGCGTGGTGACTCCGGGGGCTCATGCGAGCTGCATACAGGGGACAGAGAAGTAAGCGGACCTGGTGCTATCTGAACAACAGAGGGGTCTAGGAATGTGGGGTCTAGGGATGTGGGGTGGGGGGTCATAGTGGGCCCCGGGGCACCCGCAGGCGCCAGGTCCCGGATAGAGATCGTATCCTCCCACCCATCGGGGTACGCCACATAGGCATATTGGGGGTTGGCGTGGAGGAGCTGGACCCTGTCGACCAGGGGGTCCGACTTATGGGGCCGCACATGCCTCCGTAGCAGAACCAGGCCTGGGTATGTCAGCCACGATGGTAGTGAGATCCCCGAGGAGGACTTCCTAGGGAAAGCAAACATCCGTTCATGAGGGGTGGCATTGGTAGCCATACACAGGAGTGACCTAATTGAGTGCAGTGCATCAGGGAGGACCTCTTGCCAGCGGGTGACTGGAAGACCTTTAGACCGTAGCGCTAGTAAAACGGCCTTCCAGACTGTCGCATTCTCCCTCTCTACCTGCCCGTTTCCCCTGGGGTTATAGCTGGTAGTCCGACCCGAGGCTATGCCTTTAGAGAGCAGGTACTGACGCAGCTCATCACTCATGAAGGAGGATCCCCGGTCGCTATGGATGTAGCTAGGGAAACCGAACAGGGTGAAGAGGCTGTGCAGAGCCCTGATGACCGTGGCTGAAGTCATGTCCGGGCAGGGAATGGCGAAAGGGAATCGGGAGTACTCATCTATAACGTTGAGGAAATAGATGTTGCGGTCAGAAGAAGGGAGGGGTCCTTTGAAATCAATACTGAGGTGTTCAAAGGGGCGGGTGGCTTTGATGAGGTGTGTCCTGTCCGGCCGATAGAAGTGCGGCTTACACTCCGCGCAGACCGGGCAGTGTCTGGTTATAGACTGGACGTCCTCAACAGAATAGGGCAGGTTAAGGGCCTTAATAAAATGGTAGAGCCTGGTGACTCCCGGGTGACAGAGGTAATTGTGGAGAGTCTGTAGTTGGTTCACCTGCGCGCTAGCACATGTTCCGCGAGACAGAGCGTCCGGAGGCTCATTGAGCTTCCCGGGCCGGTATAAGATATCATAATTGTAGGTGGAGAGCTCAATCCTCCACCTCAGTATCTTATCGTTCTTAATCTTGTCCCTCTGCGCGTTGTTGAACATAAAAGCCACTGAACGTTGGTCCGTGAGCAAAGTGAACCATCGGCCAGCTAGGTAGTGGCGCCAGTGTCGCACTGCTTCGACGATGGCCTGAGCCTCCTTCTCGACAGAGGAGTGTCGAATTTCCGAGCCCTAGAGGGTTCATGAAAAGAAGGCCACGGGTCTGCCCGCCTGGTTAAGGGTGGCGGCCAGGGCGAAGTCAGACGCATCACTCTCCACCTGGAAGGGGATTCACTCATCCACCGTGTGCATCGTGGCCTTTGCGATGTCTGCTTTGATGCGGTCGAAGGCTAAGCGGGCCTCTCCCGACAGGGGAAAAGAGGTGGATTTAATGAGCGGACGGGCCTTATCTGCATAATTAGGGACCCACTGGGCTTTGTATGAGAAGAGGCCCAGGCATCTCCTCAGTGCTTTGAGATTGGTGGGAAGGGGAAGTTCCAGGAGGGGACGCATGCGGTCAGGATCGGGGCCGATGACCCCGTTTTCCACTACATACCCCAGGATGGCGAGGCGGTGAGTGCGGAAGACACACTTCTCCTTATTGTAGGTCAGGTTAAGGAGAGCGGCCGTGTGGAGGAATTTATTGAGGTTTGCGTTGTGGTCCTGCCAATCATGGCGGCAGATGGTGACGTTATCCAGGTACGGGAAGGTGGCCCGCAGCCCGTGCTGGTCTACCATTCGGTCCATCTCACTCTGGAAAACCGAGACCCCGTTGGTGACGCCGAAGGGGACCCTAAGGAAGTAATAGAGGCGGCCATCCGCCTCGAAGGCAGTATATTTGCGGTCTTCCGGGCGGATGGGGAGCTGGTGGTAAGCCGATTTAAGGTCAATAGTGGAGAACACCTGGTATTGCACAATCTGATTGACCATGTCAGATATGCGCGGAAGGGGATACGCGTCCAGCTGCGTGTACCGATTGATGGTCTGACTGCAATTGATGACCATCCGGTGTTTCTCTCCAGTTTTGACCACCACCACTTGTGCTCTCCAGGGGCTGGTGCTAGCCTCAATGATCCCTTCCTTCAGGAGCCGCTGGACCTCGGACCTGATGAAGGTCCTGTCCCCCGCACTGTACCGTCTGCTCTTGGTGGCAATAGGCTTACATTCAGGGGTGAGGTGTTCGAATAGTGAGGGAGGGGTGACTTGAAGGGTCGAGAGGCTGCAAATGGTGCGCGGTGGGCAGTCTAAGAACTGTGGGTTGCAGACGGAGAGTGGGGGAAGAGGCCCGTTGTACTGCAACGTGACACTCCTGAGATGGGTCAGGAAATCGAGCCCCAGGAGTACAGGAGCGCAGAGGTGTGGCAGCACCAGGAGCTTGAAATTTTCGTACTCGGTGCCCCGAACCGTAAGGATCACCACACAGTACCCAAGGACGTCCACCGAGCGGGACTTTGAGGCCAAGGAAATTGTTTGTTCCACTGGCCACACGGAAAGGGCGTAGCGGCTCACCGTATCGGGGTGGATGAAACTCCCCGTACTCCTGCAGTCGAACAAACAATTTCCCACGTGGCCGTTTATCTGGATGTCCATCATGGACCTGGCGAGTTGATGCGGACGGGATTGATCCAGCTGGACAGCTGCCACCGTGGAACCTGGAGGGTGGTCGACCGCGGTTACCGGCTTCCAAAATGGCGGCCCCCTTGTCTCACACGCGGCCGATGGTGTCCAAAATGGCGGCCCCCTTGACTCACACGCGGCCGATGGCGTCCGAAATGGCGGCTCCCTCGGGTCGCACGTGGCACTGTTGGGCTTTGAGGCTGACTTTGCCCTGCAGACTTTAGCATAGTGGCCCTTCTTCCCGCACCCAGAGCTGAACACCTCCCTTGCCGGGCAGCGTTGTCGGGGGTGCTTCCCCAGGCCGCAAAAATAACACTTCGGACCTGCAACAGCCGCAGCAGTCGAGTTGTTGGTGGGGCGCGGTGTGGCGTAAGTCTGCGGCCCTCCTAGATACTGGGGTGGCAGCGGCCGTGTGCCCACGATGCAACCGTGTGGTCGGGTGAGTAAGCCTCGAGGTTACGGGAGGCCACCTCCAAGGATTCAGCGAGCGCCACTGTTTTCGGTAGGTCCAGCCCACCCTGCTCTAGCAGTCGCTGCCGAATGTAGTTGGACGCGATGCCCGTAACATAGGCATCGCGGATTAAGCCCTCCGTATACTGCGCAGCAGATACAGCCTGGCAATTACAGGCCCTGCCGAGTACCCGTAGTTCGTGGAGAAATTGGGCACTCGATTCTCCTATTCTGGCTCTTTAGGAGCTCGAGCGTGTCCCTGTACGTCTCAGCGTCGCGGATGGTGGAATATACCACATCGCTTACCCGGGCGTGGATCACGTGCAGCTTGTCTGTTTCGGACTGGACGACAGCGGAGGCTCCGAGGAAGGCTTCAAAGCACCTCAGCCAGTGGTCGAAGCTGTTGGAAGCTCCCACAGCTTGAGGATCCAGGTCTAACTTGTCGGGCTTCAAAATTTGTTCCACCCTATGATTTTTGTTTTCCTTTGTGATTAAAATTGATGCACCATCAATTTACGAGGACTCCAGCGAGTGAGTGAAATACAACAGGCTTTTAATCACAAAGAACTGGAACACACCCTTGTAGTCAGCCTGGTCCAGACTGAGGCAGGGGGGAGGAACCGTCACCTTTATACCTCGGTCAGGTGGAAAGGGAGGAGTCTCAGGTCAGGCGCAGCAGGTTTGTGTCCAGGCATATAATACATACTTACAATGGGTCACCACAGGGCCGTGATCGGGCTTTGGGGGAGCTGGAGGGGCAGCACTGCGGGGATCGGGGATGGCCAGCAAACGGGGAGACTAACAGATCGGGGCCACTGCGCATGCGCAGAGTTCCAGAACTGTCAGACTCCAGCGCGAATAGACCCCGCACCCTGAGTTTTTAATGAGATTCACGACTGGGACCTCTGAATTGCACAGACTGAGGGGATTCCGGTGAGAAGCTGAACTAACAAAACAGTTGGGATTTAGAACAGTGTTCCTGCCAATTCAGTGCTTTTGTGAGAATCGCAGCCCCCTTTGCTGGTCCCTCAACAAGAACATATTCAACTTAAAGTGAGCCAACATGTAAAATTGGACAGTGAATGCTAATGTGTAAGGTATTGCCCCAGCAACAACAGGATAAATTAGTTTAAAAGTGACTACTTAAAACAGTGAGGAGAGCGGAGAGTTCAGATTAAACAGTGAGGAGAGCGGAGAGTTCAGATTAAACAGTGAAAAGAGCGGAGAGTTCAGATTAAACAGTGAGGAAAGCGGAGGGTTCAGATTAAACAGTGAGGAGAGCGGAGAGTTCAGATTAAACAGTGAAAAGAGCGGAGAGTTCAGATTAAACAGTGAGGAGAGCGGAGAGTTCTGATTAAACAGTGAGGAGAGCGGAGAGTTCAGATTAAACAGTGAAAAGAGCGGAGAGTTCAGATTAAACAGTGAAAAGAGCGGAGAGTTCAGATTAAACAGTGAGGAGAGCGGAGAGTTCAGATTAAACAGTGAGGAGAGCGGAGAGTTCAGATTAAACAGTGAGGAGAGCGGAAAGTTCAGATTAAACAGTGAAAAGAGCGGAGAGTTCAGATTAAACAGTGAGGAGAGCGGAGAGTTCAGATTAAACAGTGAGGAGAGCGGAGAGTTCAGATTAAACAGTGAAAAGAGCGGAGAGTTCAGATTAAACAGTGAAAAGAGCGGAGAGTTCAGATTAAACAGTGAGGAGAGCGGAGAGTTCAGATTAAACAGTGAAAAGAGCGGAGAGTTCAGATTAAACAGTGAGGAGAGCGGAGAGTTCAGATTAAACAGTGAGGAGAGCGGAGAGTTCAGATTAAACAGTGAAAAGAGCGGAGAGTTCAGATTAAACAGTGAAAAGAGCGGAGAGTTCAGATTAAACAGTGAGGAGAGCGGAGAGTTCAGATTAAACAGTGAGGAGAGCGGAGAGTTCAGATTAAACAGTGAGGAGAGCGGAGAGTTCAGATTAAACAGTGAAAAGAGCGGAGAGTTCAGATTAAACAGTGAGGAGAGCGGAGAGTTCAGATTAAACAGTGAGGAGAGCGGAGAGTTCAGATTAAACAGTGAAAAGAGCGGAGAGTTCAGATTAAACAGTGAAAAGAGCGGAGAGTTCAGATTAAACAGTGAGGAGAGCGGAGAGTTCAGATTAAACAGTGAGGAGAGCGGAGAGTTCAGATTAAACAGTGAGGAGAGCGGAGAGTTCAGATTAAACAGTGAAAAGAGCGGAGAGTTCAGATTAAACAGTGAGGAGAGCGGAGAGTTCAGATTAAACAGTGAGGAGAGCGGAGAGATCAGATTAAACAGTGAAAAGAGCGGAGAGTTCAGATTAAACAGTGAAAAGAGCGGAGAGTTCAGAGTAAACAGTGAGGAGAGCGGAAAGTTCAGATTAAACAGTGCGGAGAGCGGAGAGTTCAGATTAAACAGTGAAGAGAGCGGAGAGTTCAGATTAAACAGTGAGAAGAGCGGAGAGTTCAGATTAAACAGTGAGGAGAGCGGAGAGTTCAGATTAAACAGTGAGGAGAGCGGAGAGTTCAGATTAAACAGTGAGGAGAGCGGAAAGTTCAGATTAAACAGTGAGGAGAGCGGAGAGATCAGATTAAACAGTGAAAAGAGCGGAGAGTTCAGATTAAACAGTGAACAGAGCGGAGAGTTCAGATTAAACAGTGAAAAGAGCGGAGAGTTCAGATTAAACAGTGAAAAGAGCGGAGAGTTCAGATTAAACAGTGAGGAGAGCGGAGAGTTCAGATTAAACAGTGAAAAGAGCGGAGAGTTCAGATTAAACAGTGAGGAGAGCGGAGAGTTCAGATTAAACAGTGAGGAGAGCGGAGAGATCAGATTAAACAGTGAGGAGAGCAGAGAGTTCAGATTAAACAGTGAAAAGAGCGGAGAGTTCAGATTAAACAGTGAGGAGAGCGGAGAGTTCAGATTAAACAGTGAAAAGAGCGGAGAGTTCAGATTAAACAGTGAGGAGAGCGGAGAGTTCAGATTAAACAGTGAGGAGAGCGGAGAGATCAGATTAAACAGTGAGGAGAGCGGAGAGTTCAGATTAAACAGTGAGGAGAGCGGAGAGTTCAGATTAAACAGTGAAAAGAGCGGAGAGTTCAGATTAAACAGTGAAAAGAGCGGAGAGTTCAGATTAAACAGTGAGGAGAGCGGAGAGTTCAGATTAAACAGTGAGGAGAGCGGAGAGTTCAGATTAAACAGTGAAAAGAGCGGAGAGTTCAGATTAAACAGTGAGGAGAGCGGAAAGTTCAGATTAAACAGTGCGGAGAGCGGAGAGTTCAGATTAAACAGTGAAAAGAGCGGAGAGTTCAGATTAAACAGTGAAAAGAGCGGAGAGTTCAGATTAAACAGTGAGGAGAGCGGAGAGTTCAGATTAAACAGTGAGGAGAGCGGAGAGTTCAGATTAAACAGTGAGGAGAGCGGAAAGTTCAGATTAAACAGTGAAAGGAGCGGAGAGTTCAGATTAAACAGTGAAAAGAGCGGAGAGTTCAGATTAAACAGTGAAAAGAGCGGAGAGTTCAGATTAAACAGTGAGGAGAGCGGAGAGTTCAGATTAAACAGTGAGGAGAGCGGAGAGTTCAGATTAAACAGTGAAAAGAGCGGAGAGTTCAGATTAAACAGTGAGGAGAGCGGAGAGTTCAGATTAAACAGTGAAAAGAGCGGAGAGTTCAGATTAAACAGTGAGGAGAGCGGAGAGTTCAGATTAAACAGTGAGGAGAGCGGAGGGTTCAGATTAAACAGTGAAAAGAGCGGAGAGTTCAGATTAAACAGTGAGGAGAGCGGAGAGTTCAGATTAAACAGTGAGGAGAGCGGAGAGTTCAGATTAATGACTGGATTCAGAAATTGGTGCAGGGCCAAGAGGAAGCAGCTAATTGGGTGAGTAAGGTCAGGTGACTCAGACTTGGCTGGTCTGGAACCAAAACTGGGAACTGATGCGCGTTATCACACACGAGGCTTGAGAAGCTCAGGAAATAAAGGCTTTTATTTGCTGTAACAATGCAGCTCCTAATTATATACACGATCCCAGACTGAGGGGTCCCAGACAGAGCAGAGACCTTTATACCTCTCCCAGAAGGCGGAGCCCGACTGGGATGTACCACAATAACTATAATACAAGGTGTAACAGCCCAACCCTAACCCCAACAGCAACAAGTAGAACAACCCATCCCTAACCCCAACAGCAACATATATACATACTTGTAGTACTGGCCAGACCCTGGCTCAGTACTATCTAGTGGGAACCAACGATGGTTCACCACAGGAACGTGTCCTTAACAGTCATAAATTAGTAAAGTGTGGCATTAACAGATTAGTTTATAAGCGATCAGCGTAGGTAAACGACAACGTCACTATAATAAAATGACAAATAATTATAAGATGTCATACAAGGCTAAGTAGGATAAATAGAATTAGACAAGGAAATTAATTTAATGTAAGGGGAGTGTCATTTAAGACTAAAATTAGAAAAGGCAGCCAGTAAGATTAAGTACGTATGTGTTCAAGACATGGCAGTTGAGATCAGCTGAATGTAATGTGTGGCCTGTCATATGTGAGATGTCACAGTCTGTACAGGCTTCCTAGATGACCACAAATGCAGGAAGTGCTCCCAACTGCAGAAACCTGAGCTCTTGATTTTGGAGATCAAGCGGCAGGTGGAGACACTGTGTTGTATCCGTGAGGCTAAGTATGTCATAACATTCAAGGCATTGGGACAAGTTCTGGAAAGTGGGATTGGTGTGGAGTTAGTGTAGTTTTATCGGTGCAGACTCAATGGGCTGCACTGTATTACTCATAGAGTCATAGAGGTTTACAGCATAGAAACAGGCCCTTCAGCCCAACTTGTCCATGCCGCCCTTTTTTTTTTTAAAACCCCTAAGCTCGCCCCAATTGCCCGCATTTGGCCCATATCCCTCTCTACCCATCGTACCCATGTAACTATCTAAATGCTTTTTCAAAGATAAAATTGTACCCGCCTCTACTACTACCTCTGGCAGCTTGTTCCAGACAATCACCACCCTCCGTGTGAAAAGATTGCCCCTCTGGACACTTTTGTAACTCTTCCCTCTCACCTTAAACCTATGCCCTCTAGTTTTAGACTCCCCTACCTTTATAGAGTCATGGAGGACTATCTATGACCCTATGACTGATACTCTGAAGAATCAGAGAGTCTGATTTGGGACTTGAGACCTGTAACCAGTCCTACAGCAAAATGTACTCAGTTTAAAATAAGTCCTCATGTGAAAGCCAAAATAAGATACTGCAAACAAAAGGCTGTTTGTAATGAACAATTTTCAGAAATTGGCCAAATTATCCCTCCCAGGATTCCACAGAACCTGGAAAATAGACGTAAAAAGTGCCTTGACGCCAATCACCAGATGTGAGAGACAATGAAATGCTTCTGTCTAAGAATTTAAGTATTTGTCTCAACCAATAAATTGCTGTGAATTGCCATGCAACCGTGAATAAAACACACATGCTAACAGGCTATATGGCCGGATGTTTACCGGCACGCAGAACGGCATTCTCTATTGGCCTCGGGTGGGATTTTATGAGCCTTGGGCAGGCGAGGTGGTTCACTTCTGGCCTATACATTCCTTGAAAACGCTAATCCCAAAGAAAGTTTTGCTCAGAATAAAATATGATAACGTGATAACCAGAATCCTTCCCGTTGAAATACCCTCATCTGTGAATGGACTATTCATGAACCAAGGATATGGGATCGTCACAGCATGTAAGAAGGCACAGATTTGGGGCGGGGTTTGCAGTAATCATTGTCACAGGTGTCGATATTTGGTAGTTTTAAGAAACGTTTCGCAGCAATGGGACGAGCAGAAATCGAAGGGAACTTTCACAGAAAATTACTTTAATAAACACCAACCAGTCCCGAATAAGTAAATTCATTGAACCGCAGTTCCAGAAGCAGCAACTTTTCAGAAGCTGTGATTTCATCAAGGATTCAGCGTGAGTGCAGTTCAGAAGTTGTGAGTAAACTCAACTGATTTAACTAAAAACGAAGCAGGGTACTGGTGTAAGTTCTTGATGGTAAACTGCATTTATAAGTACTGCTCTAACTTAAGGTGAACATTGCACTGACATTTGTAAACAAAGAATAAAGAATAAAGAACAGTGCAGCACAGGAACAGGCCCTTCGGCCCACCAAGTCTGCACCAACACATGATGCCTTCCTAAACTTAAAGACCTTTTGCCTCGACACAGTATGCATCCCTTTATTTCCTGCCTATTCATGTGTCTGTCAAGATGCCTCTTAAACATTGCTATTGTATCTGCTTCTACCACTTCCTCTGGCAGTGCATTCCAGACACTTACCATCTTCTGTGTAAAAATTGTGCCTCTCACATCTTTAAACTTTTGCCCCTTTTGCCTTAAGCCTATGACCCCAAGTAATTGACCTTTCTACCTTGAGAGTTTGAACGATGTTACAATAAACGATTTTTTAAAAAAGGAGTTGTGAATTTTGACCATTTTTCCCACCTGGATGGGTTCAGGCTGAACCTTAAGAGTTAGGAGCATAAGATTTCAGCATATGTAGCACAGAATCACAGAATTGTTATGGCGTTTTGATTTGATTTGATTTATTATTGTTACATGTGTTGGCATACAGTGAAAAGTACTGTTTCTTGCACGCTATACAAACAAAGCATACAATTCACAGAGAAGGAAAGGAGAGAGTGCAGAATGTAGTGTTACAGTCACAGCTAGGGTGTAGAGGAAGATCAACATAGTGCGAGGTAGGTCCATTCAAAAAGTCTGATGGCAGCAGGGAAGAAGCTGTTCTTGAGTCAGTTGGTCGTTGATCTCAGGCTTTTGTATCTATTTCCCGAAGGAAGAAGGTGGAAGAGATTATCTTTGGGGTGTGTGGGGTCCTTAATTGTGCTGGCTGCATTTCGAGGCAGCGGGAAGTGTCGACAGAGTCAATGGATGGGAGGCTGGTTTGCGTGATGGACTGGGCTTCATTCACGACCCTTTGTAGGTTCTTGGTGTGAAAGGAGGCCATTTGGCCCATCATATCTGCGCTGGCTCTCTCAATGAGGCAGTCACCTAGCGTCTTTTCCCTGCCTTCTCCCCTGCACATTCTTTTTTTGTCAGATTACAGTTCTATTCCCTTTTGAATTATTCAGTTGAACCTGTCAGGTCATGCATTCCAGACCCTAACCACTCGCTGTGTGAAGAGGTTCTTCCTCATGTCATTTTTACTTCTCTCACTATAACTTTAAATCTGTGCCCACTAATTCTTGATCCTTTCAGGAGTGGGAACAGTCTCTCTCTATCTACTCTATACAGACAACTCCACTTTGAATACCTCCATCAAATTTCTCAGCCTTCTCTTTAAGGAAAACAATCCTAACTTCTCCAATGTAACTTCAAAACTGAAGTTCTCCACCCCTGGAATCATTCTTGTGACTCTTTTCTGCACTGTTTCTAAGCCTTCACATCTTTCCTAAACCGTGGCGCCCAGAACTGTATGCAATTCTCCAATTCAGGCTGAGCTAGTGACCGACACTCGTTCAACATAGCCTCCTTGCTCTTTAACTCTGGGCTCCTATTACTAAAGCTCAGGTTACTATCTGCTTTATTTTTATTTCAGAAATATACTTTATTCATATAAAATCTGAAAAACATTACAGAAACATTTCCGATCATTGCAACAGTAAACATTTTCCCTGAAGTCACAATTTGCAGTCTAAGAATATTACTTATATTTCAATATGAGTCCAAAGTTCTTTATGAAACTATGTACATTGGTCAAATTGCACTTTGTGTGCTTAAATAGGGTTACACACAGCTAGAGATTACAGACAGTCCGAGGGCTTTTTTTGGTTACTGGCCCCTCGGTCCCCAGTGGCTGAAAGGCCTTACACGGTGGCCTTTCCCTATTGTGCCTTGACAGTGGCTGCCCCAAGCTTGAGTGCGTCCCTCAGCACGTAGTCGTGGACCTTGGAATGTGCCAGTTTGTAACACTCGGTGGAGGACAATTCTTTGCACTGGAAGATCAACAGGGTTCAGGCAGACCAATGAGGGTCTTTTGCCGAGTTGATGACCGTCCAGCAGCAGTTGATACTTGTCTCGGTGTGTGGCCAGGGAACAGCCCGTAGAGCACAGAGTCCTGTGTCACAGAGCTGCTCGGGATGAACCTCGACAAATACCACTGCATCTCTCTCCAGAATCTTCTTTGCAAAGGCACATTCCACAAGGAGGTGGGCGACCGTCTCATCTTCCCCCGCAGCCGCTTCCAGCGCAGCGTGCGGTGGTGCTGAGACTTCGGGTGTTACATGGAGGATCTGATGGGAAGTGCCCTTCTCACCACCAGCCAAGCTGGAAGATGAGACGGTTGCACACCTCCTTGTGGAATGTGCCTTTGCAAAGAAGGTTCTGGAGAGAGATGCAGCGGTATTTGTCAAGGTCCATCCCGAGCATCTCTGTGACCACCAGCCAAGCTTGGTCTTGATGCTTATTTGAAAATTCTGGTGATGAGGCGTTCTGCCAAATGACTGACAGTGTGCTCAGGAACCATCTGACAGGATCCACCGTCTCCTTTTCCCTCAGGGCCTCATTATGGACAGACCACTGCTGTATGCTTTATTAACCACTCTCTCAAACTGTCCTGCCACTTTCAATTATTTATACACCCAGGTCCCTCTGCTCCTGCACCCCCTATAGAGCGGTATCCTTCATTTTACATAATCTGTAATATGTATAGTACCTATGAAAATTCCAAAGAGTATTAATTAAAATTGTGAAATTTGATAGGATTGTAATTTTATATTATTATCCAAAAACAAATACGTGGGAGCATTAACCAGAAAATATGCATTAAATTTAAAATCTGAGTCCTTCTTCTCAAATCCCTTGCTTCATCTACCTTTGCAGGTTCCTTTGACCAATATGCTCCATTCTCTTGACAACATTCGACCAACCAAACTTTCAGCTAGCCCGTCTCTTCTATCTGAAACAACCTTTTTGTTTTATTTTCAACCTTTCATTCCATCTTGAAGGGATTTTTCAAATCAATGTTTCGTAATTCTTCTTACTGGCTTAATGTCCATTTTTCCTTCCTTCCCTCCATTTGGGAAGTTCCCTGGGACTTTTTGATGTTAGCAGTGCCATATAAATGCAAGTGGCTGTTGTTGGTGGCCCCTTAAACATATTTGCTTCCTGCGTGGAATGAGTGACTGCATAGACAACATTGATTTCTTGTTGGGTATAAACGTCTTTATGTAATTCTTAGTCTGATCTGGCGATCTAAACCATGTAAGCATTCAGATTTGAGGACATGGAATCATAGACTAATAAAGCACTAATGAAGGCCATTGGGCCCATTAGGTATCTCCTTTCCAAAACCAATCTAGTTAGCCCCACTTTCCTGCTCTTTCCCCGTATCACTGAAATTTTACCTCCCTCAAGTAGTTACCCAAATCCTTTTAGAAAGTTATTATCGAATCTGCCAAACAACTGCAGCACCGGGCAGTGCATTCTAACCCCAAGCCACTTGTTGCATAAACATCTTTTTCTTTATGCCATCTCTAACTCTTTTACCAATCCTCTTAAATCTGTGCCCGCTGGTTATTGACGTGTCGATGACTGGAATTGGTTTCCCTTTATTTGCTCTATCTAAACCCGTCATTGTTTAAAACACACCCCTCACAGCCTTTCTAAATTGTTTGTAAGTTTAAGTTTATTCATTCGAGTCACAAATAGGCTTACATTAACACTGCAATGAAGTTACTGTGAAAATCCCCAAGTCGCCACACTCAGGTGCCTGTTCGGGTACACTGAGGGAGAATTTAGCATGGCCAATGCACCTAACCAGCACGTCTTTCAGACTGTGGGAGGAAACCGGAGCACCCGGTGCACTGTGTACAGTTCTGGTCACCCTATTATAGAAAGGATATTATTAAACTAGAAAGAGTGCCGAAGAGATTTACTAGGCCGCTACTGGGACTTGATGGTTTGAGTTATAAGGAGAGGCTGGACAGACTGGAACTTTTTTCTCTGGAGCGTAGAAGGCTGAGGGGTGATCTTATAGAGGTCGATAAAATAATGAGGGGCATAGATCAGCTAGATAGTCAATATCTTTTCCCAAAGGTAGGGGAGTCTAAAACTAGACGGCATAGATTTAAGGTGAGAGATAAAAAAGTGTCCAGAGGGGCAATTTTTTCACACAGAGGATGGTGAGTGTCTGGAACAAGCTGCCAGAGGTAGTGTTGTAGGTAAAAAAAACCTCTGACACGATTAGTAGATCAAAAAGCAGGTTTATTTTCACATATGTGGGAGAAGTGAGGTTCCTAACAGTGGACCCAGGCCTTCTCTTCGAACACAAGTAAGAACAGAGTTTATATATGTCCCTGCTCCCGCCCTCATTACATTGCAATTCTCTAAGATGTCTGTCATTGTTCATGGTGAGATTCTTGTTGTATTAGCAGTATCTTCCTCTGCGTAGTTTGTTCGATCTCCAAGGCCACGATTGTTCGTCATTTAAATTCTTGAAACAACATCACAGGTTTTGCACAAACAAGCTAACTAATATACATACAGGTTTGTATCATACTTTATATCAGGATAAGATGAATAACGTATGATGAATATATATATGAATCTATGGTTATTCGATGAAAGAAGGCCTACATGTCAACTCCATCGCGTTAAACAAAGGTACATAAAGATGGAGACTGTTTAGCTTATTTCGAGCTGGGTTAATTGCATTTCTTGATAACAAATGGAGACAGAGGAATAGCTGTTCCTTTTATCTGGCACAGACATGAAAAACACCGAACTCTGACAAAAACATGGACTCTGCAGTGTTCTCAACAAAATCACAGAGTTCGGGTCTTAATGCTTAAGTGTGACAAAGTTCATTAACCCATTCCCGACTTCAGGTAGTAGTAGAGGCAGGTACAATTTTGACTTTTAAAAAGCATTTAGACACTTACATGGGTAAGATGGGTATAGAGGGAAATGGGCCAAATGCAGGCAATTGGGATTAGCTTAGAGGTTTAAAAAAATGGGCAGCATGGACAAATTGGGCCGAAGGACCTGTTTCCATGCTGTAAACCTCTATGACTCGATGACTCTATGATACCCGGGGGAAACCCACGCAGACACGGGGAGAATGTGCAAACTCCGCACAGGCAGTGACCCAAACTGGGAATCAAATTCGGGTCCCTGGTGCTTTCAGGCAGCAGTGCTAACCACTCTGCCACCGTGCCACCCTGGTGCCTAGATGTGATGCCTAATATTAACAAAGGAACCCATCATAATGTCTGCGTTGGTGCTGAATCAAACAGCAAAACTCATCTAGAGAAATCCTTTCCAGATTAAGGCTTTAAGTATGCTTTGATTTAAACAGATTGATGGGTGTATGACGATAAAAGATAGACCTCTGTTACATTAGGCTATTTCAGCTGAGACGGTGAAGCATTTAAAATCAATTGCTATTTTCACATGTCAATCTCTCAATTTGCTGAAATTGCTTCATAAGCTTCAACTGCAGCAAAGTTAAGTTGTCAAAGTTTGGAGCCATTTATGATTTAGAATTATTCGTTCAGCTCTGGCATCCCTACAACAAGCGCATCTTCATCAGAGGTGATCAGTGAGGCATGAAGAATTGAACGGATGATTAACAAGTTGAAAGTTTTCTCCAGACTGTTTCAAACGTCTCAAGTTGACAATTCCTTTAACTCCTTGAAGTCATCGAATTTTCCACCTGAACGGCTGTACTGATAGGTCAAGCCATTTGTCTTGAAGGAACATCCCATCATTCGGAGGCACACACAGTTAGGAAGTAGGAGAGATGACTGCAATATAGCGGACAGTTCAGAGGTAGAACATTAGTTTAATTGACAATACTAATTTGTGGTGAAATTTGATGTAATTTGGGATGGAACAAGATAATTAAGCAGAAGTGCTGTTGTATCCCCTGATATAATAGAGATAGATTATTAGGGCAGGTTTCCTGGAGCATGCACAGATCGTGGCATTGTAAGGTTCAAATGTTAGTGAAGGTATTGCATACTAGAGTCTATTATATTGCTCTTTTTGAATGAATGGTTGGTTGTGCAAATTAACTCCTTTCAATTCTGTTCAGGATTATCATAGGAAAATAGGATCCCTACAGTGCAGAAGGAGGCCATTCAGTCCATCGAGTCTGCGGCGACCACAATCCCGCCCAGGCCCTATTCTTGTGATCACCCTGCTAGTCCCACTGACACTAAAGGGCAATTTAGCTTGGCCAATCAACCTAACCAACACACCTTTGGACTGTGGGGGGAAACCGGGGCACCCGGAGGAAACCCACGCAGACACGGGGAGAACGTGCAAACTCCACACAGACAATGACCAAGGCCGGAATTGAACCTGGGTTCCTGGCACTGTGAGGCAGCAGTGCTAACCACTGTGCCCCTGCCTCTTATTCTCTGGAGCAAATAATCCTATTTATCCCATGATATATTTATATCTTCAACCTCTTTTCCTTCATCTGCCTATGCAATTTATTCTTGAAAATGGACATCTCCTCCCTCAGGAGATGAATTCTACATCCATACAACTATCTGTGTACATTTGTCTCTCCGACTCGGTTGTGTCAATCATTCGCATTTATTCTTGTACCAATGGATCCCCACAATTGAACTCTTAACTATTGCAGTCAGCTGCTATCTGCACTGTCCCACTTTCCAAAGTTTTATACATATCTTTCAAATTGCCCTGGGATCTGCATTGTTCACTGGAAAAATTCCCAATTTTTCAAATCTTCCTTGTATTTTAAGGTTCACTGATGTTCTTTAGGGAAGGAAATCTGTCGTCCTTAGCCGGTCTGGCCTACATGTGACTCCAGAGCCACGGCAATGTGGTTGACTCTCAACTGTCCTCTAAAGGCAACTAGGGATGGGCAACAAATGCTGGCCAGCCAGCGACGTCCATGTCCCACTCATGAATTTTAAAAAATGTGGTCTTCCTGATATCAGGTTGCATCCTGGAAACTCCACACATTCTGCCCGCTCTAAAACCTTAATATCTATGCTGTGTATTTTGATTTGATTTATTATTGTCAGATGTATTAGTATACAGTGAAAAGTATTGTTTCCTGTGCGCTATACAGCCAAAGCATACCGTTCATAGAGAAGGAAAGGAGAGAGTACAGAATGCAGAATCATAGTTAGGGTGTAGAGAAAGGTCGATTTAATATGAGGTAGGTCCATTCTGCCTGGGAGTGCATACAATTCAGCAACCGAGGTATTCATAACATTCAGTATGGGTAGAGCACTGAAATGAGCCCATTAGACATTCAGTCTTTCAAACCTGTTCGCCCATTTCAGATCATAGTTGTTCTGGATTTTAACTTCGTATCCTTGCCTTAGTACCAGAATTGTTGTTTGACGAAAACTTATCCTTCCTAGTTTTTTAAATATTTTCAATAGGGTCCTGACCTCAACAATATTTTGGCTGGGGGTGAGGTTCCAGATTTTCCCTATTCTTGTTGTTATTAATTGCTTTTTGGTGTCAGATCTGAATAACGCGTCTCAATTTTCTAAGACTAAATGCCTTAAATTAAAGTTTATTTATTAGTCACAAGTAAGGCTTACATTAACACTGCAACAATGTTACTGTGAAATTCCCCTAGTCGCCACACTCTGGCATCTGTTCGGGTCAATGCATCTAACCAGCATGTCCTTCAGACTGCGGGAGAAAACCGGAGCACCCGGAGGAAACCCACGCAGGCACGGGGAGAACGTGCAAACTCCACACAGACAGTGACCCAAGCCGGGAATTGAACCGAGGTCCCTGGCGCTGTGAAGCAGCAGTGCTAACCACTGTGCCACCGTGCTGCCTTATTTGTACATTCAGCAAGATCAGGGCAGCATAAAAGCAGAAAATGTTACAAATACTCAACGGGTCTGGTGCATCTGTGGAGAGTTCTGCTGACTCCCAACAAGACCAACTCACTTACGTTAACTGTCTAATTGGCTGACTGTTCTTGGAGGCAGGAAATTCTCCTGAGGATAGCGGGGACTGTGACTCCTCACAAGTAAATGCCTGAGTGGGAGGTGGTGAAGAAATCGAGCTAAAAGGAGCTATAAGATTAAAAAGAATGATTCTATGAAGTCGGAGTTAAAATTTAAAAGCAGAATCCATCGGCTGGACAAGGGTTAAATAGTTCATAAGTACCCTGACCATAATCAAGGACATTGAAATCCCGCATGGTATATCATGGAATCCTTGTGCAGAAGGAGGCCATTCAGCCCATCGGGTTTGCACTGACAACAATCCCACCGAGGCCCTATCCCCATAACCCCATATATTTACCCATATAAAGCTGCAACATGAAATTCTGACTCTTGTACTCAATGCCCCTCACAATAAAGGCAAGCATGCCATATAATTTCTTTACCATTTGCGTGGCCACTTTAAGGGAGATCTAGACTTGAGATTGAATAAACTGGGATTGTTCTCCCTGGAAAGATGGAGGCTGAGGGCCGGCCTGATGGAAGTGTATAAAATTATGAGAGGTATGGATAGGGTGAACAGTTGGAAGCTTTCTCCGAGGGTAGAAATGACAATTTCAACCCCAGTTCAAGATAAGGGGGGAAAGGTTCAGTGGAGATATGCGGGGGGAAGTTTTTTACACAGAGGGTGGTGGGGGCCTGGAATGCACTGCCAAGTGAGGTGGTTGAGGCAGTTACGTTAGCGACATTTAAGACTTAAGGCATATGAACAGACGGGGAGTAGAGGAATATAAGCGGTTGGTCTAAATAGGACAATGTGTTTGGCGTAGGCTTGGAGGGCTGAAGGGCCTGTTCCTGTTTTGGACTGTTCTTTGTTTTGTTGTTCTTCGAGCCCCAAGATCCCTCTGTACATCAATGATGTTCAAGGTCCTGCTATTAACTGTATACTCAGCTAGCTTATTTATTAGTCACAAGTAGGCTTACATTAATACTGCAATGAAGTTACTATGAAAGTCCCCTTGTCACCACACTCTGGCACCTGTTCGGGTACACTGAGGGAGAATTTAACATGGCCAATGTGCCTAACCAGCCTGTCTTTTCAGACTGTGGGAGGAAACCGGAGCACCCGGAGGAAACCCACGCAGGCACGGGGAGAACGTGCAAACTCCACACAGACAGTGACCCAAGCCGGGAATCGAACCCAGGTCCCTGGTGCTGTGAGGCAGAAGTGCTAACTACTTTTGTATTCTGTTCCTCTTACCATAAGCTACAACATTCTTTTGCTTTCCTAATTATTTGCTTTTACTGCACTCTAACTTTCATACAAACTTTCTGTGATTCGTATTAACTTCTTCACCTAAGTGCAGACAAAGGAGTTGAACGGGAGCTAATTAACGGGCAAGTTGCTGATATTGCACAGTGGACTCTTTCAACCCACAGGGGCTGTCAACCAGAGCCTTGTGTTTTGAGCTCATTAACTCCCATTAATACATTCCAGTCACAAAAGCTTTATCCTTTCCTTACATTATTGCAAGCCGTGCTGTCATTGCGCTGTGCATGACAAAGGAGTAAAACAGCCTTTTTATTATTAAATAGCGACTTTGAAACAAAGAAAAACAAAAGCCGGTGTCTTTGTGACATTTTATTTGAGGGTTTCACGCTAACCTATTAAAGGTTCTTCATGAGCTGTTGAAAGTTAAAAAAGAAGTTGCAAAGCCTCACATGTAAATGAGGCCTGGTTTCACACATCAACAGCAACGCTTGCGTTCATTTTTGAAGGCTATTCTTGAGGTGTGAAGATCCGAAGGTCAGGAAGTGAAGCTTTTCGGGAAGAGTTAGTTTGCAAATGGCACTGTGGCTCTGAAGTGAAAACATTTTGAGGGCAGGAGCTGTTTAATCAACTTGATGCACATTAAAATTGCTTGCCTCGCCAGACCCCCCAAAAAATTTCAAAAGTCAAACTCAACAACAGCAGCTGAGCAATTAGTCGGCCGGTAAAATAACTGGAGAAAAGAAAGTCACACAATGTCGTATGCAACTCACATTGCAGCTAGGGCGGCACGGTAGCACAGTAGTTAGCACTGCTGCTTCACAGCTCCAGGGACCTGGGTTCGATTCCCGGCTTGGGTCATTGTCTGTGTGGAGTTTGCACATTCTCCTCGTGTCTGCGTGGGTTTCCTCCGGGTGCTCCGGTTTCCTCCCACAGTCCAAAGATGTGCGGGTTAGGTTGATTGGCCATGCTAAAATTGCCCCTTAGTGTCCTGAGATGCGTAGATTAGCAGGTAAAATATGTAGAGATATGGGGGTCGGGCCTGGGTGGGATTGTGGTCGGTGCAGACTCGATGGGCCAAATGGCCTCTTCTGCACTGTAGGGTTTCTATGATTCTATATAAAACCTTGGTTAGGCTGCATTTGCAGTATTGTGTGCAGTTCTGGTCCTCTCCTTTCCTTCTCTACACCCGAGCTATGACTGTAATACCACATTCTGCGCTCTCTCCTTTACTTCTCTATGAATGGCATGCTTTGTCTGTATAGCGCGCAAGAAACAAAGGTCCCCATGTACCCCAGACATTCTCTCTTGCACCTTCTTCCGTCGGGAACAATATACAAAAGTCTGAGGTCACATACCAACCGACTCAAGAATAGCTTCTTCCTTGCTGTCATCAGACTTTTGAATGGTTCTACCTCACACTGAGTTGATCTTTCTCTACACCCTAGCTATGACTGTAACACTACATTCTGCACTCTCTTCTTTCCTTCTCTATGAACGGTATGCTTTGTCTGTATAGCGCGCAAGAAACAATACTTTTCACTGTATACTAATCCATGTGACAAGAATAAATCAAATCAAATCAAGTCAACTCACACGATCAGAAGGACGTGGAAGGTTTGGAGAGATGCAAAGAAAGTTCACCAGGATGTTGCCTGATTTCGAGGGTGTTGGCGATGAGAAGAGGTTGAATAAACTAGGATTGTTTTCACCGGAAAGACGGAGGCTGAGGGGAGGCCTGATAGAGGTCTACAAAATTATGAGAGGCGTAGTGAGGTGGATAGTCAGAGGCTTTTTCCCAGGGTGGAAGTGTCAATTACAAGGGGGCACAGGTTCAAGGTAAAAGGGGGAAATTTTAAGGGAGATGTGCAGGAGGAAGCTTTTCATGCAGGGAGTGGTGGGTGCCAAAGGAGGTGGGGGAAGCCGGCACATTAACAACATTTAAGAGGCATCAGGGTGGGTACATGAATAGGGAGAGAATAGGGAGAGATGGGCCATGTAAGGGCAGAAGGTTGTTTTAGTTTTGTTAGGGCATCATGATTGGCACGGGCTTGGAGGACAGAGCGGCCTGTTCCTGTGCTGTGCTTTTCTTTGTTCCTTTTTGTCTTGGCAGAAAATGTCTCAACGCATAACTGAGGAATAAAAAATAATGGACAGCAGCAGCACAGGGTGGAAGGGGGCGAATTGAATTCGACGTAAATTTGGGAGAGAGAAAGGAATAAAAGAAAATAGCAATCAGTAGAGATGAATGGGAGTGGGAGGAGGTCCATGTCAGTGTAATAAATCAAGGGTAACTCAATGAGACTGAGAACAAAAAGGCTTTATTGCTAAAGCAACAATTAGCTGTACATACAAATATGATCCGGCAGAATAACAATGCAACTGTACACCACTCCTCCTTATCTCCATCTGCCAAACCTTCCCAACCCGGGATACACGGCCTATCATTTGATTGGCTCAGATTCCCACCTCGACACTCCATAGGGTCCAGTCCGGCCATGTGACCCTCAGGGAACGTCCCCCTTAAAGGGATCAAGCTACCACAATCAGTCTTGTTTTCTCCCATGGATGGGCTTTGAAAGTTCTCTGACGTTTAGGAGAAGAATTTGGTTTGATTATCACTCCTATGAGGCACCTTGGGGCATTTACTATGCATTAAAGGTAGTATATAAATGCATGTTGTTGGAGAGATGATTGAGTTTCCAGCCCATTCCCCCTTCCATTCTCCCACCACTACCTTTGAACAGTTAAGTCAGAGTTCTTATAAATGGGAAAAAAAGAGGGATTTGATGGAACTATTTAAAATGGGAAAATTAATAGAAATGCATTTCAATGTTATGAGACCAGGTTTTAAGGAGGAGCCCAGGAAATATAATAAACTGGGGAGATGAGAAGAAATGTGTGATGACTTCAGCCAGGCGAATGAGGTTGTCTTGTTAGAGTATGAACTACCTGATGAGTCCTCCTTCAGTTAATTTGAGTTTGTTTATTATGTTGGTACCTTAAAAGAGATACCCGATGAGTCGTAATTGATGGTTAAATTAGGGAGCCTCATTCTCCTTTTTTAAAGCAGGTGTGTCAGACTCCCAGCCTGCATTTCAGCAGGGAGCAACTGGAGAGCCTGGCTGTGCACAGATGTATGGTGTAAATAAAGTAACTTGGTGATGGGACTTTAGCCTCCGTGGAGTTATTACAAAATGATCCACTCAGATTTATCCGAATGTGCAAGGTTCTGACTCTAAATCAGTCTCTAAAGGACATTAGTGAACCAAGAACAAAAAACAAAGAAACGTACAGCACAGGAACAGGCTCTTTGGCCCTCCCAGACTGTGCCGATCAAGATGCCAGCCTAAACTAAACCATGTGCACTTCCAGAGTCTGTAACCAGATGGGGGTTTTTTTTTGCAACAATTGTTTCATAGTCATCATTAGACTTTTAAATCCAGAATTCCAATCAATTCAAATTTTGCCATCTGCCACGGGGGGATTTGAACCTGCATCACCACAGCATTACACTGGGGCTCGGGATTATTAATCTAGTGACAACACCATATCACCACTGCCTCAGCACAGGTACAAAATGCTAACTGGCCTCATCCTATGCTAATATTTCTATGCTCTGCACTAGTATACTTAAAGGTAAAAGTTGTGACTCCAATGGTGATCAGCTAACCCGCTGTCAACATCTACAGAAATTTGCAGCTAACTAAGGAATGTAAGTAACAAAATCCAGACACATAAATTGCCATTATCTCATTTTGTAATAGATTGTACATTTCAGAAAAGAATCTCATCATCCATCATCCTCACTGTGGACTCAAGAATTGCTGGTGAATTTTTAATTTATCTGCTTTCAGAAGAAGTTCTTTAAACTGCTCAAAGTGCCAAAACTGTTCTCTCTGCCCAGATGAAACGAGAATTCCTTCCTTATACCTCGTCACCTCTTGCAGCTTCAAGACTCCTGCTATGGGGTGACACGGTGGCACAGTGGTTAGCACTGCTACTTCACAGCACCAGCGACTCGGTTCAATCCTATTGGTGTGGAGTTTTGCACATTCTCCTTGTGTCTGTGTTGGTTTCCTCCAGGTGCTCTGGTCTTCTCCCACAGTCCAAAGATGTGCAATTTAGTTTAGGTGGATTGGCCATGCTAAATTGCCCCTTAGTGTCCCATGATGTGTAGGTTAGGGGCATTAGAGGGCTAAATGTGTTATGGGGATGGGATGGGGTGGGCCTGGGTAAAATGCTCTGATGGAGAGTCGATGCAGACTAGAAGGGCTGAATGGCCTCTTTCTGCAGTGTGGGGATTCTATGAAATTATATTTATGCCACACTTCTAATGTGATAGCGGCCGGGATTCTCCGATCTCATCCGTGACTGGGATTCTCCAGTTCCGCTGCTCTGAATGGAGATTTGGCTGAGCATCAAATTCTCCGTTCTCGCTGGCAGCGGTGGCAGGGTGTACGAGACAGGAGAATTCCAGCCCAAGTATCCCATGGTATTTAGAAATACATTGTGAAGCAAAACCTGACAGAGATGTGAGGGCAGGTGGCCAAAAAATCTGACGAAGGACCATCCTCAAGGCCCTGCGCAAGGATGACACACAAATTCGTGAAGTGTTCCATATTGTTTTTGGACAGCATGGTGGCACAGTCGTTAGCACTGTTGCCTCACAGCTCCAGAGACCCGGGTTTAATTCTGGCCTCGGATCACTGTCTGTGTGGAGTTTGCACATTCTCCCCGAGCCTGTGTGGGTTTCCTCTGGGTGCTCCAGTTTCTCCCACAGTCCAAAGATATGCAGGTTAGGTGGATTGGCCATGCTAGATTAACCCTAGTGTCAGGGGAATTAGCAGGGTAAATGTGAGGGGCTATGGGAATAGGGCCTTGGTAGGATTGTGGTCGGTGCAGACTCGATGGGCCGAATGGCCTCCTTCTGCAATGTAAGGATTCTATCATTCTATCATTCAAAAGAGAGAGATAGTCAGGAGAGAGGTGTAGGAAGGGAATCTGAGCACTTAGAGTTGAGGGAACTCAAGGCATGACCACATATGCTCAAGAATCCAGAATTAGATGAACACAGATCTGTCTGAGGGTAGCTGAGCTGGAGGAGTTGCAGAGATAGGGAGGGAGCAAGGCCTTGGAGAGATGTGAAAATAATGATCAGAATTTAAAACTTGAGGTGTCGCGTGACTGTCAGTGAATAAAGGGACGATAGGGGAACAGGACTTGATGAACTTAGCATTTTAAATATGAAAATCCAAGATAATGAATTAAATATCAGCACGTTCAAATGAATGAAGAGCATTGGTTTCACTGCAATAGGGACAGAAAAATGAGCGCCCAAAATTTTGGCAGATCGAGTACAATGTGGAGAAATATCTGTCTCGGCAGGAAGAAAAATGGTGAGAGGCTGGGAAGTGTTGAGCTTCACATGGGCTTGGGTGGCCTTGTTCATGAGTCACTGAAAGCTAACATGCATGAACCACAAGCGATTAAGCAGGCAAATGGTTTATGTTGCCTTTTTTTCTGCAAGAGGATTTGAGTACAGGAGTACAGATGTCTTACTGTGAGACCATACCTGGAGTATTGTGTGTAGTTTTGGCCTCCTTACTCTCCCAGCCAGAGGACAGGAAAGAAATTTGATTTGATTTATTATTGTCACATGTATTGGAATACAGTGAAAAGTATTGTTTCTTGGGCGTTATGCAGACAAAGCATACTGTTCATAGAGTAGGAAAGGAGAGGGTGCAGAATGTAGTGTTACAGTCATAGCTAGGGTGTACAGAAAGATCAACTTAATGCGAGGTTGGTCCATTCAAAAGTCTGACAGCGGCAGGGAAGAAGCTGTTCTTGAGTCGGTTGGTACGTGACCTCAGACTTTTGTATCTTTTTGCCGACGGAAGAAGGTGGAAGAGAGAATGTCCAGGGTGCGTGGGGTCCTTAATTTTCTAAGGCAGCGAGAAGTGTAGACAATATCAATGGGTGGGAGGCTGGTTTGAGTGATGGACTGGGCTTTGTTCATGACCCCTTGTCGCTTCTTGCGGTCTTGGGCAGAGCAGGAGCCATACCAAGCGATGATATAATCAGAAAGAATGCTTGCTATGGTGCATCTGTAAAAGTTGATGAGAGTTGTAGTGGGCATACCAAGTTGGCAAGACTTTAATCTGATTCACCATGACTTATACCAGGGGAATATCTAACCTTCAGGGAACCAACAGGGACATAGTTTTCTCCGAAGTGGTGCTAACGACCTTTGAGATGATCGACAATGAAATTCCAAAGAAATACACCAACACCCTTTTACATCTCGAAGGCAGAGTCCTGGCCAGTAGAGAGGATAGTGTGACTGCAAGTGATAAAAGAGACCATGGGGTGATTTTACCAGTTCATCACGCCAGTCGATCAATTGAAAAACACCCTTTCTGTGTTTTCTGTGTGTAAAATAAGTCAATGCTCTTGTATGATAGATTTCTACATATTAAAGACATCAAAGGATACGGGGATAGTGCATGAAAATGGTGTTAAAGTCGAAGATTGGCCATGATCTCATGGAGCACAGTGGCTTGCACTGCTGCCCCACAGCACCAAGGACCTGGGTCCAATTCCCGGCTTTGGTCACTGTCTGTGTGGAGTTTGCATGTTCCCCCCGTGTCTGCGTGGGATTCCTCCGAGTGCTCCGGTTTCCTCCCACATTCTGAAAGATGTGCTGGTTAGTTGCATTGACCCAAATAGGCGCCGGACTGTGGCAACTGGGGGATTTTCACAATAATGTCATTGTAGTGTTAATGTAAGCCTTACTAGTGACTAATAAATAAACTTTGAATGGCGGAGCAGGCACGAAGGGCTGAATGGTCTCCTCCTACTCTGATTTCTTATATTCCTGTGTTCTTAAAGATTACAATCACCTTCTCTCATTAGGGCAATTTTAAGATATATTGCATATTGTATTTAACTGCTATCAGCAGAAAGGTTGTATTTTCTATTGGCTCAGAAACCACCTCAGGGTCAGAATGCTTTTTTATTCATTCGTGGGACGTGGGCATCGCTGGCTGGACAGCACTTATTGCTCATTCCTTGCTGCACTCGGGCAGTTGAAAGTCAACCACATTGCTGTGGCTCTGGAGTCACATGTAGGCCAGACCAGGTAAGGATGGCAGATTTCCTTTCCTAAAGGACATCAGTGAATCTGATGGGATTTTTCCAACAGTTTTATGGTCATCAAATTCTCAGTCATTTAAACGTCACCATCTGCCATGGCGGGATTCGAACCTGGGTCCCCAGAACATTAGCTGGGTTTGTGGATTAATAGTCTAGCGATAATGCCACCAGTCCATTGCTTCCCTTGTGTGGGTTCAATGTCCGGACGGTCACCCAATAACAGTACTGAGGAATTGTTAGTGACGCTGTGTATCTTTGCACTGGCTTCCCCCTCTGATGACATGCAACAGGAAACTCCTGGGTGTATGTGCCTGGCGTGGTGGCACAGTGGTTAACACTGCTGCCTCACGGCGCCAGGGTCCTGGGTTCGATTCCCCGCTTGGGTCGCTGTCTGTGTGGAGTTTGCACATTCTCCCTGTGTCTGCGTGGGGATGCTCCGGCTTCCTTCCACAGTCCAAAGCTGTGCGGGTTAGATGGATTGGCCATGCTAAATTGCCCCTTAGTGTCAGGGGGACGAGCTAGGTAAATGCATGGGGTTCTGGGGATAGAGCCTGGGTGTGATTGTGGTCGGTGAAGACTCAAGGGGCTGAATGGCCTCCTTCTGCACTGTAGGGATTCTATGATTCTCTGCTTTCAAGCTGTATCTAGAAGCTACTCGGGCTGATACTGTCATAGAGCTTGTCGTGCCACCTCGATCACTTAGCCTCCTCTCTGCCTGTGCTGACAGGCTTTGATGAAAATAAAACATAATTCCTGAGAACTATGTCTTTATATAATTGCATCCACCAATTAAGTGAGGAAATATGTCAAGTGAGAATAATTCAGAGAGCAAGAAGTGCGAAGCTGTTGATTGTGAACAGAAATCATTTTGCTGCACTGATTATTTAGCGGAGAAAGATAGTATTGATTAGTTATCAGCCTGACATCTGCTGGAATGTATTCTGTGGGGAGGCATGGGGGTGATTTCATGCCTCTGCACTCATCATAAGGAACTCAGGCTCAAAATGAGCCTGCAGAGACTCAACCACAGAAACTTCCTGTGGTTGATAGAGGGTCCCCAAGGTTATCCACCACTTCAGTCAAGAATCTCAGAAACAATAATAATCCATAAGTATTGCTGGAAAAGAAGATATGCTGCCAAATGTCAAGGCTGTGTTCTCAGCACCCTGCTATACTCCTTATACACTCATGACTGTGTGGCCAAATTCCCCTCCAACTCGATTTTCAAGTTTGCTGACAGCACTACCATAATGGGTCGGATCTCAAACAATGACAAGACAGAGTACAGGAATGAGATAGAGAATCTGGTGAACTGGTGCGGCAACAATAATCTCTCCCTCAATGTCAACAAAACAAAGGAGATTGTCATTGACTCCAGGAAGCATAGTGGAGAACATGCCACATCAACAGGGATGAAGTAGAAATAGTCGAGAGCTTCAGGTTGTCCTGTCCTGTCCATGCCGACACTATAGTTAAGAAAGCCCACCAATGCCTCTACTTTCTCAGAAGACTAAGAAAATTTGGCATGTCAGCTACGACTCTCACCAACTTTTATGGATGCACCATAGAAAGCATTCTTTCTGGTTGTATCACAGCTTGGGATGGCTCCTGCTCTCCCCAAGACTGGAAGAAACTACAAAAGGTCATGAATGTAGCCCAATACATCAGCAAACCACCCTCCCATCCATTGACTCTGTCTACACTTCCCGCTGCCTCAGCAAAGCAGCCAGCATAATTAAGGACCCCACGCACCCCAGATATTCTCCCTTCCACCTTCTTCCGATGGGATACAAAAGTCTGAGGTCAGGTACCAACCGACTCAAGAGCAGTTTCTTCCCTGTTGCCAGCAGACTTTTGAATGGACTTACCTTGCATTAAGTTGATCTTTCTCTACACCCTAGCTATGACTGTAACACTACATTCTGCATGCTCTCGTTCCCTTCTCTATGAACGGTATGCTTTAGCCTGTATAACGTGCAAGAAAGAATACTTTTCACTGTAAGCTAATACATGGGACAATGATAAATCAAATCAAATCAAATCACCTTGCACTCATTAGGACAGACAGAAGAATACCCAATTTCAAAGAGAACAAGAATTTATACTGCATAAGAAAATTGAGTCAATTGTTGACAGTGGACTCAGTTGGTGGAGGCATTGTCACCAGGGATCAATTATTCCTCAAGCTTAATTTCCCAAGGTCAATCTTTAATGTCAAAATTGCCCCTTAGTGTCAGGGGGACGAGCTCGGTAAATGCATGGGGTTATGGGGTTATGGGGATTGTGCTCGCACAGACTCGATGGGCAGAATGGCCTCCTTTTGTACTGTAAGGATTCTATGATGTGGGTAAAGTCAACATCATCACAGCAGATGAGTCTCATGCGGAAGACATGCTTATGGGATAATAAATGAGGGACTACATGCATGGACCATATCATTCTATCAAAATCAGTGGAAAGTAAAATTAGGCAAGGTGTCTAATGATGGCCAATCCTTTAGTGTCCATTATACCACCAGCCCCCCACCCCAGATCAATTTTGAAGGTTCCACCTTGTTCTTAACATGTTATTATGAACATGGACACCATTTAAATTCATTTTTCATAAAATTTATTGCCAAGCAATAAGTACATTTCATTGATATCATCTACAAATTGACCACATATCAAATAACATTGATATGTTTCAGACGGTTCGTTTCAACATTCTAAAAATGCTTTGACAAAGGGTCATCAGGACTCAAAAACGTCAGCACTTTTCCCTCCTTACAGATGCTGCCAGAGCTGCTGAAATTTTCCAGTGTTTACTCTTTTGGTTTCAACATTCTAAATGTGGGTTTTCTAAATGAACAAAAATGTCTAACTGTCCTCCTTTGGCTATATGATAGTTTGGAAAGATCCATCACCATTATACCCACATGTTTCTCACACTAGACTGTCCGTAAATAGATGATGTGGAGGTGCCGGCGTTGGACTGGGTAAACACAGTAAGAAGTCTCACAACACCAGGTTAAAGTCCAATAGGTTTATTTGGTAGCACAAGCCACAAGCTTTCAGAGCGCTGCTCCTTCATCAGGTGAGTGGGAGTTCTGTTCACAAACAGGGCATATAAAGACACAAACTCAATTTACAAAATAATGGTTGGAATGCGAGTCTTTACAGGTAATCAAGTCTTAAAGATACAGACAATGTGAGTGGAGAGAGGGTTAAGCACAGGTTAAAGAGATATGTATTGTCTCCAGCCAGGACAGTTAGTGAGATTTTGCAAGCCCAGGCAAGTCGTGGGGGTTACAGATAGGGTGACATGAACCCAAGATCCCGGTTGAGGCCGTCCTCATGTGTGCGGAACTTGGCTACCAATTTCTGCTCAGCGACTCTGCGTTGTCGTGTGTCGTGAAGGCCGCCTTGGAGAACGCTTACCCGAAGATCAGAGGCCGAATACCCATGACTGCTGAAGTGCTCCCCAACAGGAAGAGAACACTCTTGCCTGGTGATTGTCGAGTGGCGTTCATTCATCCGTTGTCGTAGCGTCTGCATGGCCTTCCCGATGTACCATGCCTCGGGACACCCTTTCCTGCAGCATATCAGGTAGACAACTTTGGGTGAGTTGCAAGAGTATGTACCATGTACCTGATGGATGGTGTTCTCACATGAGATGATGGCATCCATGTCAATGATCCGACACGTCTTGCAGGGGTTGCTGTGGCAGGGTTGTGTGGTGTCGTGGTCACTGTTCTCCTGAAGGCTGGGTAATTTGCTGCGGGCAATGGTCTGTTTGAGGTTGTGCGGTTGTTTGAAGGCAAGAAGTGGGGATGTGGGGATGGCCTTTGCGAGGTGTTCATCTTCATCGATGACATGTTAAAGGCTCTGGAGAAGATGTCGTAGCTTCTCCGCTCTGGGGAAGTACTGGACGACAAAGGGTATTCTGTCCACCGTCTCCTGTGTTTGTCTTCTGAGGAGGCCGGTGCGGTTTTTCGCTGTGGTGCGTTGGAACTGTCGATCGATGAGTCGAGCGCCATATCCTGTTCTTATGAGGGCATCTTTCAGCGTCTGGAGGTGTCTGTTGCGATCTTCCTCATCTGAGCAGATCCTGTGTATACGGAGGGCTTGTCCGTAGGGGATGGTTTCTTTAACGTGTTTAGGGTGGAAGCTGGAGAAGTGCAGCATCGTGAGGTTATTCGTGGGCTTGCGGTACAGTGAAGTGCTGAGGTGACTGCCCTTGATGGAGATGCGTGTGTCCAAGAATGCAACCAATTCTGGAGAGTATTCCCTGGTGAGTCTGATGGTGGGATGGAACTTGTTGATGTCATCATATAGTTGTTTCAGTGATTGTTCACCATGAGTCCAAAGGAAGAAAATGTCATCGATGTATCTAGTGTATAGCATTAGTTGAAGGTGCTGTGTGGTGAAGAGTTCTTGTTCGATCCTGTGCATGAAGGTGTTGGCATATTGAGGTGTGAATTTGGTCCCCATGGCTGTTCTGTGTGTCTGGATGAAGAACTGGTTGTTGAAGGTGAAGACGTTGTGGTCCAGGATGAAGCGGATGAGTTGTAAAATTGCACCTGGAGATTGGCAGTTGTCAGCGTTGAGTACTGAGGCAGTTGAAGCAAGTGGCTGGAGACAATACACATCTCTTTGACCTGTGCTTAACCCTCTCTCCGCTCACATTGTCTGTACTTTTAAGACTTGATTATCTGTAAAGACTCGCATTCCAACCATTATTTTGTAAATTGAGTTTGTGTCTTTATATGCCCTGTTTGTGAACAGAACTCCCACTCACCTGATGAAGGAGCAGCGCTCCGAAGGCTCGTGGCTTGTGCTACCAAATAAACCTATTGGACTTTAACCTGGTGTTGTGAGACTTCTTACTGCCTAAATAGATGCCCAAAATACACTGGAATCCAGTCATCACCCAACATCCCTATTCTCCACTAGGCTGCTAAACATTCAACAACACAAAGAGAGGAAACGGGAGTATGTTTCAGATGGCAATTTAATTTGAATGCTTGTTTTGCCTTGCTTCAATCATGATGGTCATTGTCATGGAACTCTACAGTCCAGAAAGAGGCCTTTAGGTTCATTGTTTCCACATCATCCATCAAGCACCTATCCATTCTGACCCCATTTTCCAGCAGTTGGTCCATAGTCTCGTATGCTACAACGTTTCAAGTGCTCATCTAATTGTTTCTTAAGTGTTGTGAGGGTTCCAGCCTCTACCACCCTTTCAGGCAGTGAGTTCCGGATTTCCACCACCCTCTGAATAAAAAACAATTTCCTCAAATCCCCTCAAAACCCCTTTATTTTAAATCTATATCCCCTGGTATTGTCCTCTCTAATAAGGGGAAAAATTTCTACCTATTTACCATCTCGATGTATCTCAAAGTTGTGCAGACCTCCTCAGTTAGGTCCCCCCTTCAGCCTTCTCATCTCTAAGGAAAACAAGCCCAGCCTAACCAGCCTCTCTTCATACTGAAATGCCTCAGTCCAGGCCACATCCTGGTGAATCTCCTCTGTACCCTTTCTTGTGCAATCACATCCTTCCTATACTTTGCCGGCCAGAAATGCACATAGTACTCTAGATGTGGCCACACAAGTATTTTACACAGCTCCATCATAACCTTCCTGCCCTCATGTTCTGTGCCTCAGTTGATAAAGACAAGTATCCCATATGCCTTTTTAACCACCTTTTGTACCTGTCCTGCTGCCTTCAGGGACGTTTGGACATGCGCCCAAGGTCCCTCTGATGGAAAATTTTGTGGCAAGATGTGGAGGTGGTTTACATTGTTATATTATTTGTGTTTGTCCTGTACAACTGTACAGCTGAAGAACTTTCAATAATTCCCCTTCTGTCTCTGTGAAAATAAAGGCATTTAGAATCATAGAATCCCAACAGTGCAGAAGAGTGCCATTCGGCCCATCGAGCCTGCACCAACACCAATCCCACCCAGGCCCTATCCCCGTAACCCCATGTATTTACCCTGCTGGTCCCCTGACGCTAAAGGACAATTTAGCATGGCCAATTAACCTAACCTGCACATCTTTGGACTGTGGGAGGAAACTGGAGCATCCAGAGGAAACCCACACAGACACGGGGAGAACGTGTCGCAGACAGTGACCCGAGGCCGGAATTGAACTCGGGTCCCTAGAGTTGTGAGACAGCAGTGCTAACCACTGTGCCACCAGGCCGCCCATTTAACATGGAACAACCGCATAAATATATGTTTAAATCATAACTGAAAGAGATTTGCTCCTAATTCTGTACTAAATTTGTTCCAGTGAATAACGTGTAGTGGGATACTCATACATTTTACCAATATGAAGGCAAGAAAATACACTATTGTGATGATACTGTGTCATTAAGAAATGTATTTGTGTCATGTTTCTTGTGAAGGGACTGCTTTATAATTCAGCTCTGTTTAAATGGTGCCGGTTTGTCTACAATCGGCAGCCCACATGCTGATAGTGCAAAAGAATAATCGCTCCTTGTTATTAGGTTGCTTGTTTAACTCTAAGCTAATGCATTTTTATTATTTTTAATGTTTCAGAGTAGGGTTCAATTAGGTGGATTGACAAGAAGAAAACAATCATGTGAATAGGTGGAGCTAGGCTTACAGGGGGAAAATCAAAAAGTTGCAGTTTGAATTTCAAAGCTCTTTCTCTCTCTCTTCCTCTCTCTCAGGCAATTAAAGTCTGAGACCTGCTGGAAAATAGGTACCTCTCTCCAGAGGTTTGAAAAAGGCAAGAGGTGTTTTGTCCCTGTATCTCTCTCTCTTTCTCTCTCTCTGGGTTTCTGCTGTGTGAAGACTGGTCTTTCTCTGGAGGCTGCTATCTGAGAGTCAGAATCATAGGAACCCTACAGTACAGAAAGAGGCCATTCGGCCCATCGTGTCCGCACCGATCACAATCCCACCCAGGCCCTACCCCCATATCCCTACATATTTTACCCCCTAATCCCTCTAATCTGCGCATCTCAGGACACTAAGGGGCAATTTTAGCATGGCCAATCAACCTAACCTGCACATCTTTGGACTGTGGGAGGAAACCGGAGCACCCAGAGGAAACCCACACAAGGAGAATGTGCAAACTCCACACAGACAGTGACCCAAGCCAAGAATCGAACCCAGGCCCCTGGAGCTGTGAAGCAGCAGTGCTAACCACTGTGCTACCGTGCCGCCCAGAAGACAGGTCTCTTTCTGTATGTGCCCAGTGGGGTTCAAAGGCTGGAGGACTGGTAACTCAGGTAAGCCTGTTGATTCTGAAGAGGTGTTTACGCCTATGAGGATATTGTTTAAATTGGAACTAAGAGAGGTAGCTAGCAGTTAAGAATTATACCTTGTCATGTTTAAGTATTTCAGTTGGTAAAAGTTATGCTAATTCTTTTTGTTAGAGTTACACTGTATGTTAAATAAAGTTGTTTTAATAAAGGTTTCCTAGTGGGTCAATAGACTGACACCTGGAGTGAAACATCTTATGCTCACATTAATGCCAAAATCAAAAAAGGTTGGGGTTTGGGCAATCATCATAATATACCTTGGAGTTTCTGATCTGGTCCCTAACACTATCTCTTTCTGAAATACAACATGGAAGAAGCCAGAGAGTGGTAGTGGAGGATTGCTTCTCTGAGTGGAGGCCTGTGACTAGTGGTGTGCCACAGGGATCAGTGCTGGGTCCATTGGTGTTTGTCATCTATATCAATGATCTGGATGATAATGTGGTAAAGTGGATCAGCAAATTTGCTGATGATACAAAGATTGGAGGTGTAGTGGACAGTGAGGAAGGTTTTCAAAGCTTGCAGAGGGATTTGGACCAGCTAGAAAAATGGGCTGAAAAATGGCAGATGGAGTTTAATGCAGACAAGTGTGAGGTATTGCACTTTGGAAGGACAAACCAAGGTAGAATATACAAGGTAAATGGTAGGACACTGAAGAGTGCAGTAGAACAGAGGGATCTGGGAATACAGATACATAATTCCCTAAAAGTGGCGTCACAGGTAGATAGGGTCGTAAAGAGTGCTTTTGGTACATTGGCCTTTATAAAACAAAGTATTGAGTATAAGAGTTGGAATGTTATGGTGAGGTTGTATAAGACACTGATGAGGCCGAATTTAGAGTATTGTGTGCAGTTTTGGTCACCTAATTACAGGAAGGATATTAATAAGGTTGAATGAGTGCAGAGAAGGTTTATAAGGATGTTGCCGGGACTTGAGAAACTGAGTTACAGAGAAAGGTTGAATAGG